>NW_026601130.1:0-74413 GCF_029448725.1 Salvelinus fontinalis
TTAGAGCTTGTTTATGGAAAAGTGTCAATTTCTGTATTTCAACATGATTTGGAGCTTGTTTTTGGAAAAGTGTTAATTTCTGTATTTCAACATGATTTAGAGCTTGTTTTTGGAAAAAAGTGTTTATTTCTGTATTTCAACATGATTTAGAGCTTGTTTTTGGAAAAGTGTTTATTTCTGTATTTCAATGTTGCAACTTGCTGAAAACTGTCCACAGTGTTCCTAACATCCTGATTAAACAGTACTGAAAAAAATTAACTTCCAGAGTGCATCAAACATGATTTAGAGCTTGTTTATGGAAAAGTGTCAATTTCTGTATTTCAACATGTTTTGGAGCTTGTTTTTGGAAAAGTGTTAATTTCTGTATTTCAACATGATTTAGAGCTTGTTTTTGGAAAAGTGTTTATTTCTGTATTTCAACATGATTTAGAGCTTGTTTTTGGAAAAGTGTTTATTTCTGTATTTCAATGTTGCAACTTGCTGAAAACTGTCCACAGTGTTCCTAACATCCTGATTAAACAGTACTGAAAAAAATTAACTTCCAGAGTGCATCAAACATGATTTAGAGCTTGTTTATGGAAAAGTGTTTATTTCTGTATTTCAACATGATTTGGAGCTTGTTTTTGGAAAAGTGTCAATTTCTGTATTTCAACATGATTTGAAGCTTGTTTTTGGAAAAGTGTTTATTTCTGTATTTCAATGTTGCAACTTGCTGAAAACTGTCCACAGTGTTCCTAACATCCTGATTAAACAGTACTGAAAAAAAATTAACTTCCAGAGTGCATCAAACATGATTTAGAGCTTGTTTATGGAAAAGTGTCAATTTCTTTATTTCAACATGATTTGGAGCTTGTTTTTGGAAAAGTGTTAATTTCTGTATTTCAACATGATTTAGAGCTTGTTTTTGGAAAAAGTGTTTATTTCTGTATTTCAACATGATTTAGAGCTTGTTTTTGGAAAAGTGTTTATTTCTGTATTTCAATGTTGAAACTTGCTGAAAACTGTCCACAGTGTTCCTAACATCCTGATTAAACAGTACTGAAAAAAAATTAACTTCCAGAGTGCATCAAACATGATTTAGAGCTTGTTTATGGAAAAGTGTCAATTTCTGTATTTCAACATGATTTGGAGCTTGTTTTTGGAAAAGTGTTAATTTCTGTATTTCAACATGATTTAGAGCTTATTTTTGGAAAAGTGTTTATTTCTGTATTTCAACATGATTTAGAGCTTGTTTTTGGAAAAGTGTTTATTTCTGTATTTCAATGTTGCAACTTGCTGAAAACTGTCCACAGTGTTCCTAACATCCTGATTAAACAGTACTGAAAAAAAATTAACTTCCAGAGTGCATCAAACATGATTTAGAGCTTGTTTATGGAAAAGTTTTTATTTCTGTATTTCAACATGATTTGGAGCTTGTTTTTGGAAAAGTGTCAATTTCTGTATTTCAACATGATTTGAAGCTTGTTTTTGAAAAGTGCTTATTTCTGTTTTTCAACATGATTTAGAGTATGTTTTTGGAAAAGTGTTTATTTCTGTATTTCAATGTTGCAACTTGCTGAAAACAGTCCAAAGTGTTCCTAACATCCTGATTAAACAGTACTGAAAAAAAATTAACTTCCAGAGTGCATCAAACATGATTTAGAGCTTGTTTATGGAAAAGTGTCAATTTCTGTATTTCAACATGATTTGGAGCTTGTTTTTTGAAAAGTGTTAATTTCTGTATTTCAACATGATTTAGAGCTTGTTTTTGGAAAAGTGTTTATTTCTGTATTTCAATGTTGCAACTTGCTGAAAACTGTCCACAGTGTTCCTAACATCCTGATTAAACAGTACTGAAAAAAATTAACTTCCAGAGTGCATCAAACATGATTAAGAGCTTGTTTATGGAAAAGTGTCAATTTCTGTATTTCAACATGATTTGGAGCTTGTTTTTGGAAAAGTGTTAATTTCTGTATTTCAACATGATTTAGAGCTTGTTTTTGGAAAAAGTGTTTATTTCTGTATTTCAACATGATTTAGAGCTTTTTTTTGGAAAAGTGTTTATTTCTGTATTTCAATGTTGAAACTTGCTGAAAACTGTCCACAGTGTTCCTAACATCCTGATTAAACAGTACTGAAAAAAATTAACTTCCAGAGTGCATCAAACATGATTTAGAGCTTGTTTATGGAAAAGTGTCAATTTCTGTATTTCAACATGATTTGGAGCTTGTTTTTGGAAAAGTGTTAATTTCTGTATTTCAACATGATTTAGAGCTTGTTTTTGGAAAAGTGTTTATTTCTGTATTTCAACATGATTTAGAGCTTGTTTATGGAAAAGTGTCAATTTCTGTATTTCAACATGATTTGGAGCTTGTTTTTGGAAAAGTGTTTATTTCTGTATTTCAATGTTGCAACTTGCTGAAAACTGTCCACAGTGTTCCTAACATCCTGATTAAACAGTACTGAAAAAAATTAACTTCCAGAGTGCATTAAACATGATTTAGAGCTTGTTTATGGAAAAGTGTCAATTTCTGTATTTCAACATGATTTGGAGCTTGTTTTTGGAAAAGTGTTAATTTCTGTATTTCAACATGATTTAGAGCTTGTTTTTGGAAAAAGTGTTTATTTCTGTATTTCAACATGATTTAGAGCTTGTTTTTGGAAAAGTGTTTATTTCTGTATTTCAATGTTGAAACTTGCTGAAAACTGTCCACAGTGTTCCTAACATCCTGATTAAACAGTACTGAAAAAAATTAACTTCCAGAGTGCATCAAACATGATTTAGAGCTTGTTTATGGAAAAGTGTTAATTTCTGTATTTCAACATGATTTAGAGCTTGTTTTTGGAAAAGTGTTTATTTCTGTATTTCAACATGATTTAGAGCTTGTTTTTGGAAAAGTGTTTATTTCTGTATTTCAATGTTGCAACTTGCTGAAAACTGTCCACAGTGTTCCTAACATCCTGATTAAAACAGTACTGAAAAAATTTTAACTTCCAGAGTGCATCAAACATGATTTAGAGCTTGTTTATGGAAAAGTTTTTATTTCTGTATTTCAACATGATTTGGAGCTTGTTTTTGGAAAAGTGTCAATTTCTGTATTTCAACATGATTTGAAGCTTGTTTTTGGAAAAGTGTTTATTTCTGTATTTCAATGTTGCAACTTGCTGAAAACTGTCCACAGTGTTCCTAACATCCTGATTAAACAGTACTGAAAAAAATTAACTTCCAGAGTGCATCAAACATGATTTAGAGCTTGTTTATGGAAAAGTGTCAATTTCTGTATATCAACATGTTTTGGAGCTTGTTTTTGGAAAAGTGTTAATTTCTGTATTTCAACATGATTTAGAGCTTGTTTTTGGAAAAGTGTTTATTTCTGTATTTCAACATGATTTAGAGCTTGTTTTTGGAAAAGTGTTTATTTCTGTATTTCAACATGATTTAGAGCTTGTTTTTGGAAAAGTGTTTATTTCTGTATTTCAATGTTGCAACTTGCTGAAAACTGTCCACAGTGTTCCTAACATCCTGATTAAACAGTAGTGAAAAAAAATTAACTTCCAGAGTGCATCAAACATGATTTAAGAGCTTGTTTATGGAAAAGTGTTTATTTCTGTATTTCAACATGATTTGGAGCTTGTTTTTGGAAAAGTGTCAATTTCTGTATTTCAACATGATTTGAAGCTTGTTTTTGAAAAGTGCTTATTTCTGTTTTTCAACATGATTTAGAGCATGTTTTTGGAAAAGTGTTTATTTCTGTATTTCAATGTTGCAACTTGCTGAAAACTGTCCACAGTGTTCCTAACATCCTGATTAAACAGTACTGAAAAAAATTAACTTCCAGAGTGCATCAAACATGATTTAGAGCTTGTTTATGGAAAAGTGTTTATTTCTGTATTTCAACATGATTTGAAGCTTGTTTTTGAAAAGTGCTTATTTCTGTTTTTCAACATGATTTAGAGCATGTTTTTGGAAAAGTGTTTATTTCTGTATTTCAATGTTGCAACTTGCTGAAAACTGTCCACAGTGTTCCTAACATCCTGATTAAACAGTACTGAAAAAAATTTACTTCCAGAGTGCATCAAACATGATTTAGAGCTTGTTTATGGAAAAGTGTCAATTTCTGTATTTCAACATGATTTGGAGCTTGTTTTTGGAAAAGTGTTTATTTCTGTATTTCAATGTTGCAACTTGCTGAAAACTGTCCACAGTGTTCCTAACATCCTGATTAAACAGTACTGAAAAAAATTAACTTCCAGAGTGCATCAAACATGATTTAGAGCTTGTTTATGGAAAAGTGTCAATTTCTGTATTTCAACATGATTTGGAGCTTGTTTTTGGAAAAGTGTTAATTTCTGTATTTAAACATGATTTAGAACTTGTTTTTGGAAAAGTGTTTATTTCTGTATTTCAATGTTGCAACTTGCTGAAAAGTGTCCACAGTGTTCCTAACATCCTGATTAAACAGTACTGAAAAAAAATTAACTTCCAGAGTGCATCAAACATGATTTAGAGCTTGTTTATGGAAAAGTGTCAATTTCTGTATTTCAACATGATTTGGAGCTTGTTTTTGGAAAAGTGTCAATTTCTGTATTTCAACATGATTTGAAGCTTGTTTTTGGAAAAGTGTTAATTTCTGTATTTCAACATGATTTAGAGCTTGTTTTTGGAAAAGTGTCAATTTCTGTATTTCAACATGATTTGAAGCTTGTTTTTGGAAAACTGTCCACAGTGTTCCGTATTTCATCCTGATTTGAAGCTTGTTCTTGGAAAAGTGTTAATTCCTGTAGTGCTTCAAACATGATTTAGAGCTTGTTTATGGAAAAGTGTCAATTTCTGTATTTCAACATGATTTGGAGCTTGTTTTTGGAAAAGTGTTAATTTCTGTATTTCAACATGATTTAGTGCTTATTTTTGGAAAAAGTGTTTATTTCTGTATTTCAACATGATTTAGAGCTTGTTTTTGGAAAAGTGTTTATTTCTGTATTTCAATGTTGCAACTTGCTGAAAACTGTCCACAGTGTTCCTAACATCCTGATTAAACGGTATTGAAAAAAATTAACTTCCAGAGTGCATCAAACATGATTTAGAGCTTGTTTATGGAAAAGTGTCAATTTCTGTATTTCAACATGTTTTGGAGCTTGTTTTTGGAAAAGTGTTAATTTCTGTATTTCAACATGATTTAGAGCTTGTTTTTGGAAAAGTGTTTATTTCTGTATTTCTACATGATTTAGAGCTTGTTTTTGGAAAAGTGTTTATTTCTGTATTTCAACATGATTTAGAGCTTGTTTTTGGAAAAGTGTTTATTTCTGTATTTCAATGTTGCAACTTGCTGAAAACTGTCCACAGTGTTCCTAACATCCTGATTAAACAGTACTGAAAAAAAATTTACTTCCAGAGTGCATCAAACATGATTTAAGAGCTTGTTTATGGAAAAGTGTTTATTTCTGTATTTCAACATGATTTGGAGCTTGTTTTTGGAAAAGTGTCAATTTCTGTATTTCAACATGATTTGAAGCTTGTTTTTGAAAAGTGCTTATTTCTGTTTTTCAACATGATTTAGAGCATGTTTTTGGAAAAGTGTTTATTTCTGTATTTCAATGTTGCAACTTGCTGAAAACTGTCCACAGTGTTCCTAACATCCTGATTAAACAGTACTGAAAAAAATTAACTTCCAGAGTGCATCAAACATGATTTAGAGCTTGTTTATGGAAAAGTGTTTATTTCTGTATTTCAACATGATTTGGAGCTTGTTTTTGAAAAGTGCTTAATTTCTGTTTTTCAACATGATTTAGAGCATGTTTTTGGAAAAGTGTTTATTTCTGTATTTCAATGTTGCAACTTGCTGAAAACTGTCCACAGTGTTCCTAACATCCTGATTAAACAGTACTGAAAAAAAATTTACTTCCAGAGTGCATCAAACATGATTTAGAGCTTGTTTATGGAAAAGTGTCAATTTCTGTATTTCAACATGATTTGGAGCTTGTTTTTGGAAAAGTGTTTATTTCTGTATTTCAATGTTGCAACTTGCTGAAAACTGTCCACAGTGTTCCTAACATCCTGATTAAACAGTACTGAAAAAAATTAACTTCCAGAGTGCATCAAACATGATTTAGAGCTTGTTTATGGAAAAGTGTCAATTTCTGTATTTCAACATGATTTGGAGCTTGTTTTTGGAAAAGTGTTAATTTCTGTATTTCAACATGATTTAGAACTTGTTTTTGGAAAAGTGTTTATTTCTGTATTTCAATGTTGCAACTTGCTGAAAAGTGTCCACAGTGTTCCTAACATCCTGATTAAACAGTACTGAAAAAAAATTAACTTCCAGAGTGCATCAAACATGATTTAGAGCTTGTTTATGGAAAAGTGTCAATTTCTGTATTTCAACATGATTTGGAGCTTGTTTTTGGAAAAGTGTCAATTTCTGTATTTCAACATGATTTAGAGCTTGTTTTTGGAAAAGTGTTTATTTCTGTATTTCAATGTTGCAACTTGCTGAAAAGTGTCCACAGTGTTCCTAACATCCTGATTAAACAGTACTGAAAAAAAATTAACTTCCAGAGTGCATCAAACATGATTTAGAGCTTGTTTATGGAAAAGTGTCAATTTCTGTATTTCAACATGATTTGGAGCTTGTTTTTGGAAAAGTGTCAATTTCTGTATTTCAACATGATTTGAAGCTTGTTTTTGGAAAAGTGTTAATTTCTGTATTTCAACATGATTTAGAGCTTGTTTTTGGAAAAGTGTTTATTTCTGTATTTCAACATGATTTAGAGCTTGTTTTTGGAAAAGTGTTTATTTCTGTATTTCAATGTTGCAACTTGCTGAAAACTGTCCACAGTGTTCCTAACATCCTGATTAAACAGTACTGAAAAAAATTAACTTCCAGAGTGCATCAAACATGATTTAGAGCTTGTTTATGGAAAAGTGTCAATTTCTGTATTTCAACATGATTTGGAGCTTGTTTTTGGAAAAGTGTTAATTTCTGTATTTCAACATGATTTAGAGCTTATTTTTGGAAAAAGTGTTTATTTCTGTATTTCAACATGATTTAGAGCTTGTTTTTGGAAAAGTTTTTATTTCTGTATTTCAATGTTGCAACTTGCTGAAAACTGTCCACAGTGTTCCTAACATCCTGATTGAACAGTACTGAAAAAAATTGACTTCCAGAGTGCATCAAACATGATTTAGAGCTTGTTTATGGAAAAGTGTCAATTTCTGTATTTCAACATGATTTGGAGCTTGTTTTTGGAAAAGTGTTAATTTCTGTATTTCAACATGATTTAGAGCTTGTTTTTGGAAAAAGTGTTTATTTCTGTATTTCAACATGATTTAGAGCTTGTTTTTGGAAAAGTGTTTATTTCTGTATTTCAATGTTGCAACTTGCTGAAAACTGTCCACAGTGTTCCTAACATCCTGATTAAACAGTACTGAAAAAAATTTAACTTCCAGAGTGCATCAAACATGATTTAGAGCTTGTTAATGGAAAAGTTTTTATTTCTGTATTTCAACATGATTTGGAGCTTGTTTTTGGAAAAGTGTCAATTTCTGTATTTCAACATGATTTGAAGCTTGTTTTTGGAAAAGTGTTTATTTCTGTATTTCAATGTTGCAACTTGCTGAAAACTGTCCACAGTGTTCCTAACATCCTGATTAAACAGTACTGAAAAAAATTAACTTCCAGAGTGCATCAAACATGATTTAGAGCTTGTTTATGGAAAAGTGTCAATTTCTGTATATCAACATGTTTTGGAGCTTGTTTTTGGAAAAGTGTTAATTTCTGTATTTCAACATGATTTAGAGCTTGTTTTTGGAAAAGTGTTTATTTCTGTATTTCAACATGATTTAGAGCTTGTTTTTGGAAAAGTGTTTATTTCTGTATTTCAACATGATTTAGAGCTTGTTTTTGGAAAAGTGTTTATTTCTGTATTTCAATGTTGCAACTTGCTGAAAACTGTCCACAGTGTTCCTAACATCCTGATTAAACAGTAGTGAAAAAAAATTAACTTCCAGAGTGCATCAAACATGATTTAGAGCTTGTTTATGAAAAGTGTTTATTTCTGTATTTCAACATGATTTGGAGCTTGTTTTTGGAAAAGTGTCAATTTCTGTATTTCAACATGATTTGAAGCTTGTTTTTGAAAAGTGCTTATTTCTGTTTTTCAACATGATTTAGAGCATGTTTTTGGAAAAGTGTTTATTTCTGTATTTCAATGTTGCAACTTGCTGAAAACTGTCCACAGTGTTCCTAACATCCTGATTAAACAGTACTGAAAAAAATTAACTTCCAGAGTGCATCAAACATGATTTAGAGCTTGTTTATGGAAAAGTGTTTATTTCTGTATTTCAACATGATTTGAAGCTTGTTTTTGAAAAGTGCTTATTTCTGTTTTTCAACATGATTTAGAGCATGTTTTTGGAAAAGTGTTTATTTCTGTATTTCAATGTTGCAACTTGCTGAAAACTGTCCACAGTGTTCCTAACATCCTGATTAAACAGTACTGAAAAAAAATTTACTTCCAGAGTGCATCAAACATGATTTAGAGCTTGTTTATGGAAAAGTGTCAATTTCTGTATTTCAACATGATTTGGAGCTTGTTTTTGGAAAAGTGTTAATTTCTGTATTTCAACATGATTTAGAACTTGTTTTTGGAAAAGTGTTTATTTCTGTATTTCAATGTTGCAACTTGCTGAAAAGTGTCCACAGTGTTCCTAACATCCTGATTAAACAGTACTGAAAAAAATTAACTTCCAGAGTGCATCAAACATGATTTAGAGCTTGTTTATGGAAAAGTGTCAATTTCTGTATTTCAACATGATTTGGAGCTTGTTTTTGGAAAAGTGTCAATTTCTGTATTTCAACATGATTTGAAGCTTGTTTTTGGAAAAGTGTTAATTTCTGTATTTCAACATGATTTAGAGCTTGTTTTTGGAAAAGTGTTTATTTCTGTATTTCAATGTTGCAACTTGCTGAAAACTGTCCACAGTGTTCCTAACATCCTGATTAAACAGTACTGAAAAAAATTAACTTCCAGAGTGCATCAAACATGATTTAGAGCTTGTTTATGGAAAAGTGTCAATTTCTGTATTTCAACATGATTTGGAGCTTGTTTTTGGAAAAGTGTTTATTTCTGTATTTCAATGTTGCAACTTGCTGAAAACTGTCCACATTGTTCCTAACATCCTGATTAAACAGTTCTGAAAAAAATTAACTTCCAGAGTGCATTAAACATGATTTAGAGCTTGTTTATGGAAAAGTGTCAATTTCTGTATTTCAACATGATTTGGAGCTTGTTTTTGGAAAAGTGTTAATTTCTGTATTTCAACATGATTTAGAGCTTGTTTTTGGAAAAAGTGTTTATTTCTGTATTTCAACATGATTTAGAGCTTGTTTTTGGAAAAGTGTTTATTTCTGTATTTCAATGTTGAAACTTGCTGAAAACTGTCCACAGTGTTCCTAACATCCTGATTAAACAGTACTGAAAAAAATTAACTTCCAGAGTGCATCAAACATGATTTAGAGCTTGTTTATGGAAAAGTGTTAATTTCTGTATTTCAACATGATTTAGAGCTTGTTTTTGGAAAAGTGTTTATTTCTGTATTTCAACATGATTTAGAGCTTGTTTTTGGAAAAGTGTTTATTTCTGTATTTCAATGTTGCAACTTGCTGAAAACTGTCCACAGTGTTCCTAACATCCTGATTAAACAGTACTGAAAAAAATTTAACTTCCAGAGTGCATCAAACATGATTTAGAGCTTGTTTATGGAAAAGTTTTTATTTCTGTATTTCAACATGATTTGGAGCTTGTTTTTGGAAAAGTGTCAATTTCTGTATTTCAACATGATTTGAAGCTTGTTTTTGGAAAAGTGTTTATTTCTGTATTTCAATGTTGCAACTTGCTGAAAACTGTCCACAGTGTTCCTAACATCCTGATTAAACAGTACTGAAAAAAATTAACTTCCAGAGTGCATCAAACATGATTTAGAGCTTGTTTATGGAAAAGTGTCAATTTCTGTATATCAACATGTTTTGGAGCTTGTTTTTGGAAAAGTGTTAATTTCTGTATTTCAACATGATTTAGAGCTTGTTTTTGGAAAAGTGTTTATTTCTGTATTTCAACATGATTTAGAGCTTGTTTTTGGAAAAGTGTTTATTTCTGTATTTCAACATGATTTAGAGCTTGTTTTTGGAAAAGTGTTTATTTCTGTATTTCAATGTTGCAACTTGCTGAAAACTGTCCACAGTGTTCCTAACATCCTGATTAAACAGTACTGAAAAAAAATTAACTTCCAGAGTGCATCAAACATGATTTAGAGCTTGTTTATGGAAAAGTGTCAATTTCTGTATTTCAACATGATTTGGAGCTTGTTTTTGGAAAAGTGTTAATTTCTGTATTTCAACATGATTTAGAGCTTGTTTTTGGAAAAGTGCTTATTTCTGTTTTTCAACATGATTTAGAGCTTGTTTTTGGAAAAGTGTTTATTTCTGTATTTCAATGTTGCAACTTGCTGAAAACTGTCCACAGTGTTCCTAACATCCTGATTAAACAGTACTGAAAAAAATTAACTTCCAGAGTGCATCAAACATGATTTAGAGCTTGTTTATGGAAAAGTGTCAATTTCTGTATTTCAACATGATTTGGAGCTTGTTTTTGGAAAAGTGTTAATTTCTGTATTTCAACATGATTTAGAACTTGTTTTTGGAAAAGTGTTTATTTCTGTATTTCAATGTTGCAACTTGCTGAAAAGTGTCCACAGTGTTCCTAACATCCTGATTAAACAGTACTGAAAAAAAATTAACTTCCAGAGTGCATCAAACATGATTTAGAGCTTGTTTATGGAAAAGTGTCAATTTCTGTATTTCAACATGATTTGGAGCTTGTTTTTGGAAAAGTGTCAATTTCTGTATTTCAACATGATTTGAAGCTTGTTTTTGGAAAAGTGTTAATTTCTGTATTTCAACATGATTTAGAGCTTGTTTTTGGAAAAGTGTTTATTTCTGTATTTCAACATGATTTAGAGCTTGTTTTTGGAAAAGTGTTTATTTCTGTATTTCAATGTTGCAACTTGCTGAAAACTGTCCACAGTGTTCCTAACATCCTGATTAAACAGTACTGAAAAAAATTAACTTCCAGAGTGCATCAAACATGATTTAGAGCTTGTTTATGGAAAAGTGTCAATTTCTGTATTTCAACATGATTTGGAGCTTGTTTTTGGAAAAGTGTTAATTTCTGTATTTCAACATGATTTAGAAGCTTGTTTTTGGAAAAGTGTTTATTTCTGTATTTCAATGTTGCAACTTGCTGAAAACTGTCCACAGTGTTCCTAACATCCTGATTAAACAGTACTGAAAAAAAATTAACTTCCAGAGTGCATCAAACATGATTTAGAGCTTGTTTATGGAAAAGTGTCAATTTCTGTATTTCAACATGATTTGGAGCTTGTTTTTGGAAAAGTGTCAATTTCTGTATTTCAACATGATTTGAAGCTTGTTTTTGGAAAAGTGTTAATTTCTGTATTTCAACATGATTTAGAGCTTGTTTTTGGAAAAGTGTTTATTTCTGTATTTCAACATGATTTAGAGCTTGTTTTTGGAAAAGTGTTTATTTCTGTATTTCAATGTTGCAACTTGCTGAAAACTGTCCACAGTGTTCCTAACATCCTGATTAAACAGTACTGAAAAAAATTAACTTCCAGAGTGCATCAAACATGATTTAGAGCTTGTTTATGGAAAAGTGTCAATTTCTGTATATCAACATGTTTTGGAGCTTGTTTTTGGAAAAGTGTTTATTTCTGTATTTCAACATGATTTGAAGCTTGTTTTTGAAAAGTGCTTATTTCTGTTTTTCAACATGATTTAGAGCATGTTTTTGGAAAAGTGTTTATTTCTGTATTTCAATGTTGCAACTTGCTGAAAACTGTCCACAGTGTTCCTAACATCCTGATTAAACAGTACTGAAAAAAAATTAACTTCCAGAGTGCATCAAACATGATTTAGAGCTTGTTTATGGAAAAGTGTTTATTTCTGTATTTCAACATGATTTGAAGCTTGTTTTTGAAAAGTGCTTATTTCTGTTTTTCAACATGATTTAGAGCATGTTTTTGGAAAAGTGTTTATTTCTGTATTTCAATGTTGCAACTTGCTGAAAACTGTCCACAGTGTTCCTAACATCCTGATTAAACAGTACTGAAAAAAAATTAACTTCCAGAGTGCATCAAACATGATTTAGAGCTTGTTTATGGAAAAGTGTCAATTTCTGTATTTCAACATGATTTAGAGCTTGTTTTTGGAAAAGTGTTTATTTCTGTATTTCAACATGATTTAGAGCTTGTTTTTGGAAAAGTGTTTATTTCTGTATTTCAATGTTGCAACTTGCTGAAAAGTGTCCACAGTGTTCCTAACATCCTGATTAAACAGTACTGAAAAAAAATTAACTTCCAGAGTGCATCAAACATGATTTAGAGCTTGTTTATGGAAAAGTGTCAATTTCTGTATTTCAACATGATTTGAAGCTTGTTTTTGGAAAAGTGTTAATTTCTGTATTTCAACATGATTTAGAGCTTGTTTTTGGAAAAGTGTTTATTTCTGTATTTCAACATGATTTAGAGCTTGTTTTTGGAAAAGTGTTTATTTCTGTATTTCAATGTTGCAACTTGCTGAAAACTGTCCACAGTGTTCCTAACATCCTGATTAAACAGTACTGAAAAAAATTAACTTCCAGAGTGCATCAAACATGATTTAGAGCTTGTTTATGGAAAAGTGTCAATTTCTGTATTTCAACATGATTTGGAGCTTGTTTTTGGAAAAGTGTCAATTTCTGTATTTCAACATGATTTGAAGCTTGTTTTTGGAAAAGTGTTAATTTCTGTATTTCAACATGATTTAGAGCTTGTTTTTGGAAAAGTGTTTATTTCTGTATTTCAACATGATTTAGAGCTTGTTTTTGGAAAAGTGTTTATTTCTGTATTTCAATGTTGCAACTTGCTGAAAACTGTCCACAGTGTTCCTAACATCCTGATTAAACAGTACTGAAAAAAATTAACTTCCAGAGTGCATCAAACATGATTTAGAGCTTGTTTATGGAAAAGTGTCAATTTCTGTATATCAACATGTTTTGGAGCTTGTTTTTGGAAAAGTGTTTATTTCTGTATTTCAACATGATTTGAAGCTTGTTTTTGAAAAGTGCTTATTTCTGTTTTTCAACATGATTTAGAGCTTGTTTTTGGAAAAGTGTTTATTTCTGTATTTCAATGTTGCAACTTGCTGAAAACTGTCCACAGTGTTCCTAACATCCTGATTAAACAGTACTGAAAAAAAATTAACTTCCAGAGTGCATCAAACATGATTTAGAGCTTGTTTATGGAAAAGTGTTTATTTCTGTATTTCAACATGATTTGAAGCTTGTTTTTGGAAAAGTGTTAATTTCTGTATTTCAACATGATTTAGAGCTTGTTTTTGGAAAAGTGTTTATTTCTGTATTTCAACATGATTTAGAGCTTGTTTTTGGAAAAGTGTTTATTTCTGTATTTCAATGTTGCAACTTGCTGAAAACTGTCCACAGTGTTCCTAACATCCTGATTAAACAGTACTGAAAAAAATTAACTTCCAGAGTGCATCAAACATGATTTAGAGCTTGTTTATGGAAAAGTGTCAATTTCTGTATATCAACATGTTTTGGAGCTTGTTTTTGGAAAAGTTTTAATTTCTGTAATTCAACATGATTTAGAGCTTGTTTTTGGAAAAGTGTTTATTTCTGTATTTCAACATGATTTAGAGCTTGTTTTTGGAAAAGTGTTTATTTCTGTATTTCAATGTTGCAACTTGCTGAAAACTGTCCACAGTGTTCCTAACATCCTGATTAAACAGTACTGAAAAAAAATTAACTTCCAGAGTGCATCAAACATGATTTAGAGCTTGTTTATGGAAAAGTGTTTATTTCTGTATTTCAACATGATTTGGAGCTTGTTTTTGGAAAAGTGTCAATTTCTGTATTTCAATGTTGCAACTTGCTGAAAACTGTCCACAGTGTTCCTAACATCCTGATTAAACAGTACTGAAAAAAATTAACTTCCAGAGTGCATCAAACATGATTTAGAGCTTGTTTATGGAAAAGTGTCAATTTCTGTATTTCAACATGATTTGGAGCTTGTTTTTGGAAAAGTGTTAATTTCTGTATTTCAACATGATTTAGAGCTTGTTTTTGGAAAAGTGTTTATTTCTGTATTTCAATGTTGCAACTTGCTGAAAACTGTCCACAGTGTTCCTAACATCCTGATTAAACAGTACTGGAAAAAAATTAACTTCCAGAGTGCATCAAACATGATTTAGAGCTTGTTTATGGAAAAGTGTTTATTTCTGTATTTCAACATGATTTGGAGCTTGTTTTTGGAAAAGTGTCAATTTCTGTATTTCAACATGATTTGAAGCTTGTTTTTGAAAAGTGCTTATTTCTGTTTTTCAACATGATTTAGAGCATGTTTTTGGAAAAGTGTTTATTTCTGAATTTCAATGTTGCAACTTGCTGAAAACTGTCCACAGTGTTCCTAACATCCTGATTAAACAGTACTGAAAAAAAATTAACTTCCAGAGTGCATCAAACATGATTTAGAGCTTGTTTATGGAAAAGTGTCAATTTCTGTATTTCAACATGATTTGGAGCTTGTTTTTGGAAAAGTGTTAATTTCTGTATTTCAACATGATTTAGAGCTTATTTTTGGAAAAAGTGTTTATTTCTGTATTTCAACATGATTTAGAGCTTGTTTTTGGAAAAGTGTTTATTTCTGTATTTCAATGTTGCAACTTGCTGAAAACTGTCCACAGTGTTCCTAACATCCTGATTAAACAGTACTGAAAAAAATTAACTTCCAGAGTGCATCAAACATGATTTAGAGCTTGTTTATGGAAAAGTGTCAATTTCTGTATTTCAACATGATTTGGAGCTTGTTTTTGGAAAAGTGTTAATTTCTGTATTTCAACATGATTTAGAGCTTGTTTTTGGAAAAGTGTTTATTTCTGTATTTCAATGTTGCAACTTGCTGAAAACTGTCCACTGTCACGCCCTGGCCTTAGTATTATTGGTTTTCTTTATTATTTTAGTTAGGTCAGGGTGTGACATGGGTAATGTTTATGTTTTGTTGGTTTTGGGTGTTTATTTGGTAAAGGGGTTATGGGGTGTAGTATATGGTTTTGTGTTGAGTGTAGATGTTTAGCATTGTCTATGGTGGTTAGTTATCTAGGAGAGTCTATGGTTACCTGAATGAGTTCCCAATTAGAGACAGCTGATTTCGGTTGTCTCTGATTGGGAGCCTTATTTAGGGTAGCCATAGGCTCTCATTGGTGGTGGGTAATTGTCTATGTAAGAACGTTAGTAGCCTGTATGTTTGTGCACAACGTTTGTAGCTTCACGGTCGTTTTGTTGTTTTGTTTAGTTTGTATAGAGTTTTTGTGTCGTGTTCATCTTCGTTGTGTTTAATAAAAGAAGATGGCTTATTTTCCAACTGCTGCATTTTGGTCCGTTAATCCGCCACACGATCGTGACAGAATTACCCACCATAGGACCAAGCGGCATGGAAGGCGGCAACAGGACCTAGCTACACAGGAATCATGGACTTGGGAGGAGATATTAGAGGGAAAAGGACCCTGGGCGCAAACTGGAGAATATCGCTGCTCTCGTGTGAAAGGTGAGGCAGCCACAGCCCAGGACAGGTGGTTTAAGGAGGCAGCTAGGAGACGTGGATGGAAGCCGGAGAATCAAGCTCGAAACCGGAATTATGAGGGGACACGTCTTGCACGGAAGCCCGAAAAGCCCGTGAGTAACTCCCAAAAATTTCTTGGGGGGAGGCTAAGGGGTTGTGGGCCAAGGGCAGGTAGGAGACCTGCGCCCACTTCCCAGGCTAACCGTGGAGAGCGGGAGTACGGGCAGACACCGTGTTACGCAGTAGAGCGCACGGTGTCTCCTGTACGTGTGCATAGTCCGGTGCGGGTTATTCCACCTCCCCGCACTGGTAGGGCTAGATTGGGCATTGAGCCAGGTGTCATGAGGCCGGCTCAACGCGTCTGGTCTCCAGTGCGTCTCCTCGGGCCGGCATACATGGCACCTGCCTTACGCATGGTTTCCCCGGTTCGCCTACATAGCCCGGTGCGGGTTATTCCACCTCCCCGCACTGGTTGGGCGACCGGGAGCATTCAACCAGGTAAGGTTGGGCAGGCTCAATGCTCAAGAGAGCCAGTACGCCTGCACGGTCCGGTATTTCCGGCGCCACCTCCCCGCCCCAACCCAGTACCACCAGTGCCTCCTCCACGCACTAGCCTTATGGTGCGTGTCTCCAGCCCGGTATCACCAATTCCGGCACCACGCACTAAGCCTTTTGTGCGTCTCCAGAGTCCTGTGCATCCTGTTGCTGCTCCCCGCATTAGCCCTGAGATGCGTGTCCCCAGTCCGGTACCACCAGTTCCGGCCCCACGCACTAGGCCTAATGTGCGTCCCCAGGGTCCAGTATGCCCTGTTCCTGCTCCCCGCACTAGCCCTGAGATGCGTGTCCCCAGCCCGGTGCCACCAGTCCCGGCACCACGCACCAGGCCTACAGTGCGCCTCAGCCGGCAGGAGTCTGCCGTCTGCACAGCAATGACTGAACTGCCCGTCTCCCCAGCGCCATCTGAGCCATCCGTCTCCCCAGCGCCATCTGAGCCATCCGTCTCCCCAGCGCCATCTGAGCCATCCGTCTGCAATGAGCCTGCAAAGCCGCCCGTCTGCCATGAGCCTGCAAAGCCGCCCGTCTGCCATGAGCCCACTGAGCCGTCCGCCAGACAGGAGCCGCTAGAGCCGCCAGCCAGACAGGAGCCGCTAGAGCCGTCCGTCAGACAGGATCTGCCAGAGCCGCCAACCAGACAGGATCTGCCAGAGCCGCCAACCAGACAGGATCTGCCAGAGCCGCCAACCAGACAGGAGCAGCCAGATCAGTCAGCCAGCCATGAGCAGCCAGATCCGTCAGCTAGCCATGAGCAGCCAGATCCGTCAGCCAGCCATGAGCAGCCAGATCCGTCAGCCAGCCATGAGCAGCCAGATCCGTCAGCCAGCCATGAGCAGCCAGATCCGTCAGCTAGCCATGAGCAGCCAGATCCGTCAGCTAGCCATGAGCAGCCAGATCCGTCAGCTAGCCATGAGCAGCCAGATCCGTCAGCTAGCCATGAGCAGCCAGATCCGTCAGCCAGCCATAGGCCATCCCTCAGTCCGGAGCTGCAGTCCTTCAGTCCGGAGCTGCAGTCCCTCAGTCCGGAGCTGCCATTCTTCAGTCCGGAGCTGCCCCTTACCCTGGTGCTGCCCCTTACCCTGGTGCTGCCCCTTACCCTGGTACTGCCCCTTACCCTGGTACTGTCCCTGACCCTAGTACTGCCCCTGACCCTGGTACTGCCTCTTACCCTGGTACTGCCCCTTAGTCCGGAACTGCCCCTGAATGCAATGGGGTTAAGGTGGAGGGGGGTCGTTTGGAGGAAGCCTAGGAGGTGTTTAGGTACTGTGGTGACGTGGGGACCGCGACCAGAGCCGGAGCCGCCACCGTGGATGGAAGCCCACCCAGACCCTCCCCTAGACTGTGTATGGTGCGCCCGGAGTTCGCGCCTCAAGGGGGGGGTTATGTCACGCCCTGGCCTTAGTATTATTGGTTTTCTTTATTATTTTAGTTAGGTCAGGGTGTGACATGGGTAATGTTTATGTTTTGTTGGTTTTGGGTGTTTATTTGGTAAAGGGGTTATGGGGTGTAGTATATGGTTTTGTGTTGAGTGTAGATGTTTAGCATTGTCTATGGTGGTTAGTTATCTAGGAGAGTCTATGGTTACCTGAATGAGTTCCCAATTAGAGACAGCTGATTTCGGTTGTCTCTGATTGGGAGCCTTATTTAGGGTAGCCATAGGCTCTCATTGGTGGTGGGTAATTGTCTATGTAAGAACGTTAGTAGCCTGTATGTTTGTGCACAACGTTTGTAGCTTCACGGTCGTTTTGTTGTTTTGTTTAGTTTGTATAGAGTTTTTGTGTCGTGTTCATCTTCGTTGTGTTTAACCTGTCTAGGATCAGCGTGGCGCTAGCGGCACACCCCCCCCCCCCCCACTGAAAAACCAGTGCCGCGAAATTCAAAAAAAATATTTTTTTAAAATATTTAACTTTCACACATTAAAGTCCAATACAGCTAATGAAAGACACAGATCTTGTGAATCCAGTCAACATTTCCGATTTTTAAAATGTTTTACAGGGAAGACACAATATGTAAAGATGTACATCTATTACCTAAAAACACATTAGCATAATCCACCATCTTTTATTTGTCCACCAACACCAGTAGCCATCACCAATTCGGCTAAACTAAGATATTTATAGCCCCTAACCAACAAAAAAACTCATTAGATGACAGTCTGATAACATATTTATGGTATGGGATAGGTTTTGTTAGAAAAAAGTGCATATTTCAGGTAGATGGCATAGTTTACAATTGCACCCACCATCACAAATGGACTAGAATAATTACAATGAGCAACGTGTTTACCTAACTACTAATCATCAAACATTTCGTAAAAATACACAGCATACACGAATCGAAAGACACAGATCCTGTGAATACAGACAATATTTCAGATTTTCTAAGTGTCTTACAGCGAAAACACAATAAATCGTTATATTAGCATAGCACATAGCACATAGCAGCCCAGCATTGATTCTAGCCAAAGTGGGCGATAACGTCAACATCGCCAAAAATATATTAATTTTTTCACTAACCTTCTCAGAATTCTTCAGATGACACTCCTGTAACATCATATTACACAATCCATATAGAGTTTGATCGAAAATGTTTATATTTAGCCACCAAAATCATGGTTAGACAATGTGAAATGTAGCTCAGCTGGTCAGAAAATGTCCTTGCGCCACTTAGACAGTGATCTACTCTTATACATAAATACTCATAAACGTGACTATAAAATATAGGGTGGACAGGGATTGATAGACAATTTAATTCTTAATACAATTGCGGAATTACATTTTTTAATTTATCCTTACTTTTCAATACAGTTTGCGCCAAGCGAAGCTACGTCAAAAAACATGGCGTCCTAAGCCACTAAAATGTTTCGACAGAAACACGATTTATCATAATAAAAATGTCCTACCTTGAGCTGTTCTTCCATCAGTATCTTGGGCAAAGGATCCTTTCTTGGGAGAAATCGTCTTTTGGTGGAAAGCTGTCCTCTTGCCATGTGGAAATGTCAACTGCGTTCGGGATGAACTGAAAAGCGTGCCCAACTATTCACATCGTTGCAAAAATAAATGTCACAAAATCGCACTAAACGGATATAAATTGCTATAAAACGCCTTAAATTAACTACCTTATGATGTTTTTAACTCCTAAAACGAGTGAAAAGATGACCGGAGAAATATAACAGGCTAAACTAACGCTTGGAACAGGTGCGCGCCGGTGTCCTCTAGGCTCATGACGCAGCTCCCAAAGAATGACTAGCTTCAGGGTTTTTTCATTTGTAGGGCCTGTGAACGCGCAATCGACCCCGTTGGAATCGTCATCACGTAAAGGCATCCAGGGGAAGACGTAAGAAGTGTCCGTATAGTCATAGCAACGACAGTGCCCTTTTAAATGACTTCAGAAGAGTGGCCAACATTTCTCAAATCTGACTCCATGTCAGGGAAATTGCTGTAGAATGGGCTCTGTTCCACTTAGAGACAAAATTTCAACTCCTATAGAAACTATAGACTGTTTTCTATCCAATAATAATAATAATATGCATATTGTACGATCAAGGATTTTGTGGGAAGCCGTTTAAAAAATTAGCCAAATTAGCATAGATAGTCTAAACAGCGCCCCCATCCCCAACAGGTTAATAAAAGAAGATGGCTTATTTTCCAACTGCTGCATTTTGGTCCGTTAATCCGCCACACGATCGTGACATCCACAGTGTTCCTAACATCCTGATTAAACAGTACTGAAAAAAAATTTACTTCCAGAGTGCATCAAACATGATTTAGAGCTTGTTTATGGAAAAGTGTTTATTTCTGTATTTCAACATGATTTGAAGCTTGTTTTTGAAAAGTGCTTATTTCTGTTTTTCAACATGATTTAGAGCATGTTTTTGGAAAAGTGTTTATTTCTGTATTTCAATGTTGCAACTTGCTGAAAACTGTCCACAGTGTTCCTAACATCCTGATTAAACAGTACTGAAAAAAAATTAACTTCCAGAGTGCATCAAACATGATTTAGAGCTTGTTTATGGAAAAGTGTCAATTTCTGTATTTCAACATGATTTGGAGCTTGTTTTTGGAAAAGTGTTAATTTCTGTATTTCAACATGATTTAGAGCTTATTTTTGGAAAAAGTGTTTATTTCTGTATTTCAACATGATTTAGAGCTTGTTTTTGGAAAAGTGTTTATTTCTGTATTTCAATGTTGCAACTTGCTGAAAACTGTCCACAGTGTTCCTAACATCCTGATTAAACAGTACTGAAAAAAATTAACTTCCAGAGTGCATCAAACATGATTTAGAGCTTGTTTATTGAAAAGTGTCAATTTCTGTATTTCAACATGATTTGGAGCTTGTTTTTGGAAAAGTGTTAATTTCTGTATTTCAACATGATTTAGAGCTTGTTTTTGGAAAAGTGTTTATTTCTGTATTTCAATGTTGCAACTTGCTAAAAACTGTCCACGGTGTTCCTAACATCCTGATTAAACAGTACTGAAAAAAAATTAACTTCCAGAGTGCATCAAACATGATTTAGAGCTTGTTTATGGAAAAGTGTCAATTTCTGTATTTCAACATGATTTGGAGCTTGTTTTTGGAAAAGTGTTAATTTCTGTATTTCAACATGATTTAGAGCTTGTTTTTGGAAAAAGTGTTTATTTCTGTATTTCAACATGATTTAGAGCTTGTTTTTGGAAAAGTGTTTATTTCTGTATTTCAATGTTGAAACTTGCTGAAAACTGTCCACAGTGTTCCTAACATCCTGATTAAACAGTACTGAAAAAAATTAACTTCCAGAGTGCATCAAACATGATTTAGAGCTTGTTTATGGAAAAGTGTCAATTTCTGTATTTCAACATGATTTGGAGCTTGTTTTTGGAAAAGTGTTTATTTCTGTATTTCAATGTTGAAACTTGCTGAAAACTGTCCACAGTGTTCCTAACATCCTGATTAAACAGTACTGAAAAAAAATTAACTTCCAGAGTGCATCAAACATGATTTAGAGCTTGTTTATGGAAAAGTGTTTATTTCTGTATTTCAACATGATTTGAAGCTTGTTTTTGAAAAGTGCTTAATTCTGTTTTTCAACATGATTTAGAGCATGTTTTTGGAAAAGTGTTTATTTCTGTATTTCAATGTTGCAACTTGCTGAAAACTGTCCACAGTGTTTCCTAACATCCTGATTAAACAGTACTGAAAAAAAATTAACTTCCAGAGTGCATCAAACATGATTTAGAGCTTGTTTATGGAAAAGTGTCAATTTCTGTATTTCAACATGATTTGGAGCTTGTTTTTGGAAAAGTGTTAATTTCTGTATTTCAACATGATTTAGAGCTTATTTTTGGAAAAAGTGTTTATTTCTGTATTTCAACATGATTTAGAGCTTGTTTTTGGAAAAGTGTTTATTTCTGTATTTCAATGTTGCAACTTGCTGAAAACTGTCCACAGTGTTCCTAACATCCTGATTAAACAGTACTGAAAAAAAATTAACTTCCAGAGTGCATCAAACATGATTTAGAGCTTGTTTATGGAAAAGTGTCAATTTCTGTATTTCAACATGATTTGGAGCTTGTTTTTGGAAAAGTGTTACTTTCTGTATTTCAACATGATTTAGAGCTTGTTTTTGGAAAAAGTGTTTATTTCTGTATTTCAACATGATTTAGAGCTTGTTTTTGGAAAAGTGTTTATTTCTGTATTTCAATGTTGCAACTTGCTGAATACTGTCCACAGTGTTCCTAACATCCTGATTAAACAGTACTGAAAAAAATTAACTTCCAGAATGCATCAAACATGATTTAGAGCTTGTTTATGGAAAAGTGTCAATTTCTGTATTTCAACATGATTTGGAGCTTGTTTTTGGAAAAGTGTTTATTTCTGTATTTCAATGTTGCAACTTGCTGAAAACTGTCTACAGTGTTCCTAACATCCTGATTAAACAGTACTGAAAAAAATTAACTTCCAGAGTGCATCAAACATGATTTAGAGCTTGTTTATGGAAAAGTGTCAATTTCTGTATTTCAACATGATTTGGAGCTTGTTTTTGGAAAAGTGTTAATTTCTGTATTTCAACATGATTTAGAGCTTGTTTTTGGAAAAAGTGTTTATTTCTGTATTTCAACATGATTTAGAGCTTGTTTTTGGAAAAGTGTTTATTTCTGTATTTCAATGTTGAAACTTGCTGAAAACTGTCCACAGTGTTCCTAACATCCTGATTAAACAGTACTGAAAAAAATTAACTTCCAGAGTGCATCAAACATGATTTAGAGCTTGTTTATGGAAAAGTGTCAATTTCTGTATTTCAACATGTTTTGGAGCTTGTTTTTGGAAAAGTGTTAATTTCTGTATTTCAACATGATTTAGAGCTTGTTTTTGGAAAAGTGTTTATTTCTGTATTTCAACATGATTTAGAGCTTGTTTTTGGAAAAGTGTTTATTTCTGTATTTCAATGTTGCAACTTGCTGAAAACTGTCCACAGTGTTCCTAACATCCTGATTAAACAGTACTGAAAAAAATTTAACTTCCAGAGTGCATCAAACATGATTTAGAGCTTGTTAATGGAAAAGTTTTTATTTCTGTATTTCAACATGATTTGGAGCTTGTTTTTGGAAAAGTGTCAATTTCTGTATTTCAACATGATTTGAAGCTTGTTTTTGGAAAAGTGTTTATTTCTGTATTTCAATGTTGCAACTTGCTGAAAACTGTCCACAGTGTTCCTAACATCCTGATTAAACAGTACTGAAAAAAATTAACTTCCAGAGTGCATCAAACATGATTTAGAGCTTGTTTATGGAAATGTGTCAATTTCTGTATATCAACATGTTTTGGAGCTTGTTTTTGGAAAAGTGTCAATTTCTGTATTTCAACATGATTTGAAGCTTGTTTTTGAAAAGTGCTTATTTCTGTTTTTCAACATGATTTAGAGCATGTTTTTGGAAAAGTGTTTATTTCTGTATTTCAATGTTGCAACTTGCTGAAAACTGTCCACAGTGTTCCTAACATCCTGATTAAACAGTACTGAAAAAAATTAACTTCCAGAGTGCATCAAACATGATTTAGAGCTTGTTTATGGAAAAGTGTCAATTTCTGTATATCAACATGTTTTGGAGCTTGTTTTTGGAAAAGTGTTTATTTCTGTATTTCAACATGATTTGAAGCTTGTTTTTGAAAAGTGCTTATTTCTGTTTTTCAACATGATTTAGAGCATGTTTTTGGAAAAGTGTTTATTTCTGTATTTCAATGTTGCAACTTGCTGAAAACTGTCCACAGTGTTCCTAACATCCTGATTAAACAGTACTGAAAAAAAATTAACTTCCAGAGTGCATCAAACATGATTTAGAGCTTGTTTATGGAAAAGTGTCAATTTCTGTATTTCAACATGATTTGGAGCTTGTTTTTGGAAAAGTGTTAATTTCTGTATTTCAACATGATTTAGAGCTTGTTTTTGGAAAAAGTGTTTATTTCTGTATTTCAACATGATTTAGAGCTTGTTTTTGGAAAAGTGTTTATTTCTGTATTTCAATGTTGAAACTTGCTGAAAACTGTCCACAGTGTTCCTAACATCCTGATTAAACAGTACTGAAAAAAATTAACTTCCAGAGTGCATCAAACATGATTTAGAGCTTGTTTATGGAAAAGTGTCAATTTCTGTATTTCAACATGATTTGGAGCTTGTTTTTGGAAAAGTGTTTATTTCTGTATTTCAATGTTGAAACTTGCTGAAAACTGTCCACAGTGTTCCTAACATCCTGATTAAACAGTACTGAAAAAAAATTAACTTCCAGAGTGCATCAAACATGATTTAGAGCTTGTTTATGGAAAAGTGTTTATTTCTGTATTTCAACATGATTTGAAGCTTGTTTTTGAAAAGTGCTTAATTCTGTTTTTCAACATGATTTAGAGCATGTTTTTGGAAAAGTGTTTATTTCTGTATTTCAATGTTGCAACTTGCTGAAAACTGTCCACAGTGTTTCCTAACATCCTGATTAAACAGTACTGAAAAAAAATTAACTTCCAGAGTGCATCAAACATGATTTAGAGCTTGTTTATGGAAAAGTGTCAATTTCTGTATTTCAACATGATTTGGAGCTTGTTTTTGGAAAAGTGTTAATTTCTGTATTTCAACATGATTTAGAGCTTATTTTTGGAAAAAGTGTTTATTTCTGTATTTCAACATGATTTAGAGCTTGTTTTTGGAAAAGTGTTTATTTCTGTATTTCAATGTTGCAACTTGCTGAAAACTGTCCACAGTGTTCCTAACATCCTGATTAAACAGTACTGAAAAAAAATTAACTTCCAGAGTGCATCAAACATGATTTAGAGCTTGTTTATGGAAAAGTGTCAATTTCTGTATTTCAACATGATTTGGAGCTTGTTTTTGGAAAAGTGTTACTTTCTGTATTTCAACATGATTTAGAGCTTGTTTTTGGAAAAAGTGTTTATTTCTGTATTTCAACATGATTTAGAGCTTGTTTTTGGAAAAGTGTTTATTTCTGTATTTCAATGTTGCAACTTGCTGAATACTGTCCACAGTGTTCCTAACATCCTGATTAAACAGTACTGAAAAAAATTAACTTCCAGAATGCATCAAACATGATTTAGAGCTTGTTTATGGAAAAGTGTCAATTTCTGTATTTCAACATGATTTGGAGCTTGTTTTTGGAAAAGTGTTTATTTCTGTATTTCAATGTTGCAACTTGCTGAAAACTGTCTACAGTGTTCCTAACATCCTGATTAAACAGTACTGAAAAAAATTAACTTCCAGAGTGCATCAAACATGATTTAGAGCTTGTTTATGGAAAAGTGTCAATTTCTGTATTTCAACATGATTTGGAGCTTGTTTTTGGAAAAGTGTTAATTTCTGTATTTCAACATGATTTAGAGCTTGTTTTTGGAAAAAGTGTTTATTTCTGTATTTCAACATGATTTAGAGCTTGTTTTTGGAAAAGTGTTTATTTCTGTATTTCAATGTTGAAACTTGCTGAAAACTGTCCACAGTGTTCCTAACATCCTGATTAAACAGTACTGAAAAAAATTAACTTCCAGAGTGCATCAAACATGATTTAGAGCTTGTTTATGGAAAAGTGTCAATTTCTGTATTTCAACATGTTTTGGAGCTTGTTTTTGGAAAAGTGTTAATTTCTGTATTTCAACATGATTTAGAGCTTGTTTTTGGAAAAGTGTTTATTTCTGTATTTCAACATGATTTAGAGCTTGTTTTTGGAAAAGTGTTTATTTCTGTATTTCAATGTTGCAACTTGCTGAAAACTGTCCACAGTGTTCCTAACATCCTGATTAAACAGTACTGAAAAAAATTTAACTTCCAGAGTGCATCAAACATGATTTAGAGCTTGTTAATGGAAAAGTTTTTATTTCTGTATTTCAACATGATTTGGAGCTTGTTTTTGGAAAAGTGTCAATTTCTGTATTTCAACATGATTTGAAGCTTGTTTTTGGAAAAGTGTTTATTTCTGTATTTCAATGTTGCAACTTGCTGAAAACTGTCCACAGTGTTCCTAACATCCTGATTAAACAGTACTGAAAAAAATTAACTTCCAGAGTGCATCAAACATGATTTAGAGCTTGTTTATGGAAATGTGTCAATTTCTGTATATCAACATGTTTTGGAGCTTGTTTTTGGAAAAGTGTCAATTTCTGTATTTCAACATGATTTGAAGCTTGTTTTTGAAAAGTGCTTATTTCTGTTTTTCAACATGATTTAGAGCATGTTTTTGGAAAAGTGTTTATTTCTGTATTTCAATGTTGCAACTTGCTGAAAACTGTCCACAGTGTTCCTAACATCCTGATTAAACAGTACTGAAAAAAATTAACTTCCAGAGTGCATCAAACATGATTTAGAGCTTGTTTATGGAAAAGTGTCAATTTCTGTATATCAACATGTTTTGGAGCTTGTTTTTGGAAAAGTGTTTATTTCTGTATTTCAACATGATTTGAAGCTTGTTTTTGAAAAGTGCTTATTTCTGTTTTTCAACATGATTTAGAGCATGTTTTTGGAAAAGTGTTTATTTCTGTATTTCAATGTTGCAACTTGCTGAAAACTGTCCACAGTGTTCCTAACATCCTGATTAAACAGTACTGAAAAAAAATTAACTTCCAGAGTGCATCAAACATGATTTAGAGCTTGTTTATGGAAAAGTGTTTATTTCTGTATTTCAACATGATTTGGAGCTTGTTTTTGAAAAGTGCTTATTTCTGTTTTTCAACATGATTTAGAGCATGTTTTTGGAAAAGTGTTTATTTCTGTATTTCAATGTTGCAACTTGCTGAAAACTGTCCACAGTGTTCCTAACATCCTGATTAAACAGTACTGAAAAAAAATGAACTTCCAGAGTGCATCAAACATGATTTAGAGCTTGTTTATGGAAAAGTGTCAATTTCTGTATTTCAACATGATTTAGAGCTTGTTTTTGGAAAAGTGTTTATTTCTGTATTTCAACATGATTTAGAGCTTGTTTTTGGAAAAGTGTTTATTTCTGTATTTCAATGTTGCAACTTGCTGAAAAGTGTCCACAGTGTTCCAAACATCCTGATTAAACAGTACTGAAAAAAAATTAACTTCCAGAGTGCATCAAACATGATTTAGAGCTTGTTTATGGAAAAGTGTCAATTTCTGTATTTCAACATGATTTGGAGCTTGTTTTTGGAAAAGTGTCAATTTCTGTATTTCAACATGATTTGAAGCTTGTTTTTGGAAAAGTGTTAATTTCTGTATTTCAACATGATTTAGAGCTTGTTTTTGGAAAAGTGTTTATTTCTGTATTTCAACATGATTTAGAGCTTGTTTTTGGAAAAGTGTTTATTTCTGTATTTCAATGTTGCAACTTGCTGAAAACTGTCCACAGTGTTCCTAACATCCTGATTAAACAGTACTGAAAAAAATTAACTTCCAGAGTGCATCAAACATGATTTAGAGCTTGTTTATGGAAAAGTGTCAATTTCTGTATATCAACATGTTTTGGAGCTTGTTTTTGGAAAAGTGTTAATTTCTGTATTTCAACATGATTTAGAGCTTGTTTTTGGAAAAGTGTTTATTTCTGTATTTCAACATGATTTAGAGCTTGTTTTTGGAAAAGTGTTTATTTCTGTATTTCAATGTTGCAACTTGCTGAAAACTGTCCACAGTGTTCCTAACATCCTGATTAAACAGTACTGAAAAAAAATTAACTTCCAGAGTGCATCAAACATGATTTAGAGCTTGTTTATGGAAAAGTGTTTATTTCTGTATTTCAACATGATTTGGAGCTTGTTTTTGGAAAAGTGTCAATTTCTGTATTTCAACATGATTTGAAGCTTGTTTTTGAAAAGTGCTTATTTCTGTTTTTCAACATGATTTAGAGCATGTTTTTGGAAAAGTGTTTATTTCTGTATTTCAATGTTGCAACTTGCTGAAAACTGTCCACAGTGTTCCTAACATCCTGATTAAACAGTACTGAAAAAAAATTAACTTCCAGAGTGCATCAAACATGATTTAGAGCTTGTTTATGGAAAAGTGTTTATTTCTGTATTTCAACATGATTTGAAGCTTGTTTTTGAAAAGTGCTTATTTCTGTTTTTCAACATGATTTAGAGCATGTTTTTGGAAAAGTGTTTATTTCTGTATTTCAATGTTGCAACTTGCTGAAAACTGTCCACAGTGTTCCTAACATCCTGATTAAACAGTACTGAAAAAAAATTAACTTCCAGAGTGCATCAAACATGATTTAGAGCTTGTTTATGGAAAAGTGTCAATTTCTGTATTTCAACATGATTTGGAGCTTGTTTTTGGAAAAGTGTTAATTTCTGTATTTCAACATGATTTAGAGCTTATTTTTGGAAAAAGTGTTTATTTCTGTATTTCAACATGATTTAGAGCTTGTTTTTGGAAAAGTGTTTATTTCTGTATTTCAATGTTGCAACTTGCTGAAAACTGTCCACAGTGTTCCTAACATCCTGATTAAACAGTACTGAAAAAAATTAACTTCCAGAGTGCATCAAACATGATTTAGAGCTTGTTTATGGAAAAGTGTCAATTTCTGTATTTCAACATGATTTGGAGCTTGTTTTTGGAAAAGTGTTAATTTCTGTATTTCAACATGATTTAGAGCTTGTTTTTGGAAAAGTGTTTATTTCTGTATTTCAATGTTGCAACTTGCTGAAAACTGTCCACAGTGTTCCTAACATCCTGATTAAACAGTACTGAAAAAAAATTAACTTCCAGAGTGCATCAAACATGATTTAGAGCTTGTTTATGGAAAAGTGTTTATTTCTGTATTTCAACATGATTTGGAGCTTGTTTTTGGAAAAGTGTCAATTTCTGTATTTCAACATGATTTGAAGCTTGTTTTTGAAAAGTGCTTATTTCTGTATTTCAACATGATTTAGAGCATGTTTTTGGAAAAGTGTTTATTTCTGTATTTCAATGTTGCAACTTGCTGAAAACTGTCCACAGTGTTCCTAACATCCTGATTAAACAGTACTGAAAAAAAATTAACTTCCAGAGTGCATCAAACATGATTTAGAGCTTGTTTATGGAAAAGTGTTTATTTCTGTATTTCAACATGATTTGAAGCTTGTTTTTGAAAAGTGCTTATTTCTGTTTTTCAACATGATTTAGAGCATGTTTTTGGAAAAGTGTTTATTTCTGTATTTCAATGTTGCAACTTGCTGAAAACTGTCCACAGTGTTCCTAACATCCTGATTAAACAGTACTGAAAAAAAATTAACTTCCAGAGTGCATCAAACATGATTTAGAGCTTGTTTATGGAAAAGTGTCAATTTCTGTATTTCAACATGATTTGGAGCTTGTTTTTGGAAAAGTGTTTATTTCTGTATTTCAATGTTGAAACTTGCTGAAAACTGTCCACAGTGTTCCTAACATCCTGATTAAACAGTACTGAAAAAAATTAACTTCCAGAGTGCATCAAACATGATTTAGAGCTTGTTTATGGAAAAGTGTCAATTTCTGTATTTCAACATGTTTTGGAGCTTGTTTTTGGAAAAGTGTTAATTTCTGTATTTCAACATGATTTAGAGCTTGTTTTTGGAAAAGTGTTTATTTCTGTATTTCAACATGATTTAGAGCTTGTTTTTGGAAAAGTGTTTATTTCTGTATTTCAACATGATTTAGAGCTTGTTTTTGGAAAAGTGTTTATTTCTGTATTTCAATGTTGCAACTTGCTGAAAACTGTCCACAGTGTTCCTAACATCCTGATTAAACAGTACTGAAAAAAAATTAACTTCCAGAGTGCATCAAACATGATTTAGAGCTTGTTTATGGAAAAGTGTTTATTTCTGTATTTCAACATGATTTGGAGCTTGTTTTTGGAAAAGTGTCAATTTCTGTATTTCAACATGATTTGAAGCTTGTTTTTGAAAAGTGCTTATTTCTGTTTTTCAACATGATTTAGAGCATGTTTTTGGAAAAGTGTTTATTTCTGTATTTCAATGTTGCAACTTGCTGAAAACTGTCCACAGTGTTCCTAACATCCTGATTAAACAGTACTGAAAAAAATTAACTTCCAGAGTGCATCAAACATGATTTAGAGCTTGTTTATGGAAAAGTGTCAATTTCTGTATTTCAACATGATTTGGAGCTTGTTTTTGGAAAAGTGTTAATTTCTGTATTTCAACATGATTTAGAGCTTGTTTTTGGAAAAGTGTTTATTTCTGTATTTCAATGTTGCAACTTGCTGAAAACTGTCCACAGTGTTCCTAACATCCTGATTAAACAGTACTGAAAAAAAATTAACTTCCAGAGTGCATCAAACATGATTTAGAGCTTGTTTATGGAAAAGTGTCAATTTCTGTATTTCAACATGATTTAGAGCTTGTTTTTGGAAAAGTGTTTATTTCTGTATTTCAACATGATTTAGAGCTTGTTTTTGGAAAAGTGTTTATTTCTGTATTTCAATGTTGCAACTTGCTGAAAACTGTCCACAGTGTTCCTAACATCCTGATTAAACAGTACTGAAAAAAAATTAACTTCCAGAGTGCATCAAACATGATTTAGAGCTTGTTTATGGAAAAGTGTCAATTTCTGTATTTCAACATGATTTGGAGCTTGTTTTTGGAAAAGTGTTTATTTCTGTATTTCAACATGATTTGAGAGCTTGTTTTTGGAAAAGTGTTTATTTCTGTATTTCAACATGATTTAGAGCTTGTTTTTGGAAAAGTGTTTATTTCTGTATTTCAATGTTGCAACTTGCTGAAAACTGTCCACAGTGTTCCTAACATCCTGATTAAACAGTACTGAAAAAAATTAACTTCCAGAGTGCATCAAACATGATTTAGAGCTTGTTTATGGAAAAGTGTCAATTTCTGTATTTCAACATGATTTGGAGCTTGTTTTTGGAAAAGTGTTAATTTCTGTATTTCAACATGATTTAGAAGCTTGTTTTTGGAAAAGTGTTTATTTCTGTATTTCAATGTTGCAACTTGCTGAAAACTGTCCACAGTGTTCCTAACATCCTGATTAAACAGTACTGAAAAAAAATTAACTTCCAGAGTGCATCAAACATGATTTAGAGCTTGTTTATGGAAAAGTGTCAATTTCTGTATTTCAACATGATTTAGAGCTTGTTTTTGGAAAAGTGTTTATTTCTGTATTTCAACATGATTTAGAGCTTGTTTTTGGAAAAGTGTTTATTTCTGTATTTCAATGTTGCAACTTGCTGAAAAGTGTCCACAGTGTTCCAAACATCCTGATTAAACAGTACTGAAAAAAAATTAACTTCCAGAGTGCATCAAACATGATTTAGAGCTTGTTTATGGAAAAGTGTCAATTTCTGTATTTCAACATGATTTGGAGCTTGTTTTTGGAAAAGTGTCAATTTCTGTATTTCAACATGATTTGAAGCTTGTTTTTGGAAAAGTGTTAATTTCTGTATTTCAACATGATTTAGAGCTTGTTTTTGGAAAAGTGTTTATTTCTGTATTTCAACATGATTTAGAGCTTGTTTTTGGAAAAGTGTTTATTTCTGTATTTCAATGTTGCAACTTGCTGAAAACTGTCCACAGTGTTCCTAACATCCTGATTAAACAGTACTGAAAAAAATTAACTTCCAGAGTGCATCAAACATGATTTAGAGCTTGTTTATGGAAAAGTGTCAATTTCTGTATATCAACATGTTTTGGAGCTTGTTTTTGGAAAAGTGTTAATTTCTGTATTTCAACATGATTTAGAGCTTGTTTTTGGAAAAGTGTTTATTTCTGTATTTCAACATGATTTAGAGCTTGTTTTTGGAAAAGTGTTTATTTCTGTATTTCAATGTTGCAACTTGCTGAAAACTGTCCACAGTGTTCCTAACATCCTGATTAAACAGTACTGAAAAAAAATTAACTTCCAGAGTGCATCAAACATGATTTAGAGCTTGTTTATGGAAAAGTGTTTATTTCTGTATTTCAACATGATTTGGAGCTTGTTTTTGGAAAAGTGTCAATTTCTGTATTTCAACATGATTTGAAGCTTGTTTTTGAAAAGTGCTTATTTCTGTTTTTCAACATGATTTAGAGCATGTTTTTGGAAAAGTGTTTATTTCTGTATTTCAATGTTGCAACTTGCTGAAAACTGTCCACAGTGTTCCTAACATCCTGATTAAACAGTACTGAAAAAAAATTAACTTCCAGAGTGCATCAAACATGATTTAGAGCTTGTTTATGGAAAAGTGTCAATTTCTGTATTTCAACATGATTTGGAGCTTGTTTTTGGAAAAGTGTTAATTTCTGTATTTCAACATGATTTAGAGCTTATTTTTGGAAAAAGTGTTTATTTCTGTATTTCAACATGATTTAGAGCTTGTTTTTGGAAAAGTGTTTATTTCTGTATTTCAATGTTGCAACTTGCTGAAAACTGTCCACAGTGTTCCTAACATCCTGATTAAACAGTACTGAAAAAAATTAACTTCCAGAGTGCATCAAACATGATTTAGAGCTTGTTTATGGAAAAGTGTCAATTTCTGTATTTCAACATGATTTGGAGCTTGTTTTTGGAAAAGTGTTAATTTCTGTATTTCAACATGATTTAGAGCTTGTTTTTGGAAAAGTGTTAATTTCTGTATTTCAACATGATTTAGAGCTTGTTTTTGGAAAAGTGTTTATTTCTGTATTTCAACATGATTTAGAGCTTGTTTTTGGAAAAGTGTTTATTTCTGTATTTCAACATGATTTAGAGCTTGTTTTTGGAAAAGTGTTTATTTCTGTATTTCAATGTTGCAACTTGCTGAAAACTGTCCACAGTGTTCCTAACATCCTGATTAAACAGTACTGAAAAAAAATTAACTTCCAGAGTGCATCAAACATGATTTAGAGCTTGTTTATGGAAAAGTGTTTATTTCTGTATTTCAACATGATTTGGAGCTTGTTTTTGGAAAAGTGTCAATTTCTGTATTTCAACATGATTTGAAGCTTGTTTTTGAAAAGTGCTTATTTCTGTTTTTCAACATGATTTAGAGCATGTTTTTGGAAAAGTGTTTATTTCTGTATTTCAATGTTGCAACTTGCTGAAAACTGTCCACAGTGTTCCTAACATCCTGATTAAACAGTACTGAAAAAAATTAACTTCCAGAGTGCATCAAACATGATTTAGAGCTTGTTTATGGAAAAGTGTCAATTTCTGTATTTCAACATGATTTGGAGCTTGTTTTTGGAAAAGTGTTAATTTCTGTATTTCAACATGATTTAGAACTTGTTTTTGGAAAAGTGTTTATTTCTGTATTTCAATGTTGCAACTTGCTGAAAAGTGTCCACAATGTTCCTAACATCCTGATTAAACAGTACTGAAAAAAAATTAACTTCCAGAGTGCATCAAACATGATTTAGAGCTTGTTTATGGAAAAGTGTCAATTTCTGTATTTCAACATGATTTAGAGCTTGTTTTTGGAAAAGTGTTTATTTCTGTATTTCAACATGATTTAGAGCTTGTTTTTGGAAAAGTGTTTATTTCTGTATTTCAATGTTGCAACTTGCTGAAAAGTGTCCACAGTGTTCCAAACATCCTGATTAAACAGTACTGAAAAAAAATTAACTTCCAGAGTGCATCAAACATGATTTAGAGCTTGTTTATGGAAAAGTGTCAATTTCTGTATTTCAACATGATTTGGAGCTTGTTTTTGGAAAAGTGTCAATTTCTGTATTTCAACATGATTTGAAGCTTGTTTTTGGAAAAGTGTTAATTTCTGTATTTCAACATGATTTAGAGCTTGTTTTTGGAAAAGTGTTTATTTCTGTATTTCAACATGATTTAGAGCTTGTTTTTGGAAAAGTGTTTATTTCTGTATTTCAATGTTGCAACTTGCTGAAAACTGTCCACAGTGTTCCTAACATCCTGATTAAACAGTACTGAAAAAAATTAACTTCCAGAGTGCATCAAACATGATTTAGAGCTTGTTTATGGAAAAGTGTCAATTTCTGTATTTCAACATGATTTGGAGCTTGTTTTTGGAAAAGTGTTAATTTCTGTATTTCAACATGATTTAGAACTTGTTTTTGGAAAAGTGTTTATTTCTGTATTTCAATGTTGCAACTTGCTGAAAAGTGTCCACAATGTTCCTAACATCCTGATTAAACAGTACTGAAAAAAAATTAACTTCCAGAGTGCATCAAACATGATTTAGAGCTTGTTTATGGAAAAGTGTCAATTTCTGTATTTCAACATGATTTAGAGCTTGTTTTTGGAAAAGTGTTTATTTCTGTATTTCAACATGATTTAGAGCTTGTTTTTGGAAAAGTGTTTATTTCTGTATTTCAATGTTGCAACTTGCTGAAAACTGTCCACAGTGTTCCAAACATCCTGATTAAACAGTACTGAAAAAAAATTAACTTCCAGAGTGCATCAAACATGATTTAGAGCTTGTTTATGGAAAAGTGTCAATTTCTGTATTTCAACATGATTTGGAGCTTGTTTTTGGAAAAGTGTCAATTTCTGTATTTCAACATGATTTGAAGCTTGTTTTTGGAAAAGTGTTAATTTCTGTATTTCAACATGATTTAGAGCTTGTTTTTGGAAAAGTGTTTATTTCTGTATTTCAACATGATTTAGAGCTTGTTTTTGGAAAAGTGTTTATTTCTGTATTTCAATGTTGCAACTTGCTGAAAACTGTCCACAGTGTTCCTAACATCCTGATTAAACAGTACTGAAAAAAATTAACTTCCAGAGTGCATCAAACATGATTTAGAGCTTGTTTATGGAAAAGTGTCAATTTCTGTATATCAACATGTTTTGGAGCTTGTTTTTGGAAAAGTGTTAATTTCTGTATTTCAACATGATTTAGAGCTTGTTTTTGGAAAAGTGTTTATTTCTGTATTTCAACATGATTTAGAGCTTGTTTTTGGAAAAGTGTTTATTTCTGTATTTCAATGTTGCAACTTGCTGAAAACTGTCCACAGTGTTCCTAACATCCTGATTAAACAGTACTGAAAAAAAATTAACTTCCAGAGTGCATCAAACATGATTTAGAGCTTGTTTATGGAAAAGTGTTTATTTCTGTATTTCAACATGATTTGGAGCTTGTTTTTGGAAAAGTGTCAATTTCTGTATTTCAACATGATTTGAAGCTTGTTTTTGAAAAGTGCTTATTTCTGTTTTTCAACATGATTTAGAGCATGTTTTTGGAAAAGTGTTTATTTCTGTATTTCAATGTTGCAACTTGCTGAAAACTGTCCACAGTGTTCCTAACATCCTGATTAAACAGTACTGAAAAAAAATTAACTTCCAGAGTGCATCAAACATGATTTAGAGCTTGTTTATGGAAAAGTGTCAATTTCTGTATTTCAACATGATTTGGAGCTTGTTTTTGGAAAAGTGTTAATTTCTGTATTTCAACATGATTTAGAGCTTATTTTTGGAAAAAGTGTTTATTTCTGTATTTCAACATGATTTAGAGCTTGTTTTTGGAAAAGTGTTTATTTCTGTATTTCAATGTTGCAACTTGCTGAAAACTGTCCACAGTGTTCCTAACATCCTGATTAAACAGTACTGAAAAAAATTAACTTCCAGAGTGCATCAAACATGATTTAGAGCTTGTTTATGGAAAAGTGTCAATTTCTGTATTTCAACATGATTTGGAGCTTGTTTTTGGAAAAGTGTCAATTTCTGTATTTCAACATGATTTGAAGCTTGTTTTTGGAAAAGTGTTAATTTCTGTATTTCAACATGATTTAGAGCTTGTTTTTGGAAAAGTGTTTATTTCTGTATTTCAACATGATTTAGAGCTTGTTTTTGGAAAAGTGTTTATTTCTGTATTTCAATGTTGCAACTTGCTGAAAACTGTCCACAGTGTTCCTAACATCCTGATTAAACAGTACTGAAAAAAATTAACTTCCAGAGTGCATCAAACATGATTTAGAGCTTGTTTATGGAAAAGTGTCAATTTCTGTATATCAACATGTTTTGGAGCTTGTTTTTGGAAAAGTGTTAATTTCTGTATTTCAACATGATTTAGAGCTTGTTTTTGGAAAAGTGTTTATTTCTGTATTTCAACATGATTTAGAGCTTGTTTTTGGAAAAGTGTTTATTTCTGTATTTCAATGTTGCAACTTGCTGAAAACTGTCCACAGTGTTCCTAACATCCTGATTAAACAGTACTGAAAAAAAATTAACTTCCAGAGTGCATCAAACATGATTTAGAGCTTGTTTATGGAAAAGTGTTTATTTCTGTATTTCAACATGATTTGGAGCTTGTTTTTGGAAAAGTGTCAATTTCTGTATTTCAACATGATTTGAAGCTTGTTTTTGAAAAGTGCTTATTTCTGTTTTTCAACATGATTTAGAGCATGTTTTTGGAAAAGTGTTTATTTCTGTATTTCAATGTTGCAACTTGCTGAAAACTGTCCACAGTGTTCCTAACATCCTGATTAAACAGTACTGAAAAAAAATTAACTTCCAGAGTGCATCAAACATGATTTAGAGCTTGTTTATGGAAAAGTGTTTATTTCTGTATTTCAACATGATTTGAAGCTTGTTTTTGAAAAGTGCTTATTTCTGTTTTTCAACATGATTTAGAGCATGTTTTTGGAAAAGTGTTTATTTCTGTATTTCAATGTTGCAACTTGCTGAAAACTGTCCACAGTGTTCCTAACATCCTGATTAAACAGTACTGAAAAAAAATTAACTTCCAGAGTGCATCAAACATGATTTAGAGCTTGTTTATGGAAAAGTGTCAATTTCTGTATTTCAACATGATTTGGAGCTTGTTTTTGGAAAAGTGTTAATTTCTGTATTTCAACATGATTTAGAGCTTATTTTTGGAAAAAGTGTTTATTTCTGTATTTCAACATGATTTAGAGCTTGTTTTTGGAAAAGTGTTTATTTCTGTATTTCAATGTTGCAACTTGCTGAAAACTGTCCACAGTGTTCCTAACATCCTGATTAAACAGTACTGAAAAAAATTAACTTCCAGAGTGCATCAAACATGATTTAGAGCTTGTTTATGGAAAAGTGTCAATTTCTGTATTTCAACATGATTTGGAGCTTGTTTTTGGAAAAGTGTTAATTTCTGTATTTCAACATGATTTAGAGCTTGTTTTTGGAAAAGTGTTTATTTCTGTATTTCAATGTTGCAACTTGCTGAAAACTGTCCACAGTGTTCCTAACATCCTGATTAAACAGTACTGAAAAAAAATTAACTTCCAGAGTGCATCAAACATGATTTAGAGCTTGTTTATGGAAAAGTGTTTATTTCTGTATTTCAACATGATTTGGAGCTTGTTTTTGGAAAAGTGTCAATTTCTGTATTTCAACATGATTTGAAGCTTGTTTTTGAAAAGTGCTTATTTCTGTATTTCAACATGATTTAGAGCATGTTTTTGGAAAAGTGTTTATTTCTGTATTTCAATGTTGCAACTTGCTGAAAACTGTCCACAGTGTTCCTAACATCCTGATTAAACAGTACTGAAAAAAAATTAACTTCCAGAGTGCATCAAACATGATTTAGAGCTTGTTTATGGAAAAGTGTCTATTTCTGTATTTCAACATGATTTGGAGCTTGTTTTTGAAAAGTGCTTATTTCTGTTTTTCAACATGATTTAGAGCTTGTTTTTGGAAAAGTGTTTATTTCTGTATTTCAATGTTGCAACTTGCTGAAAACTGTCCACAGTGTTCCTAACATCCTGATTAAACAGTACTGAAAAAAAATTAACTTCCAGAGTGCATCAAACATGATTTAGAGCTTGTTTATGGAAAAGTGTCAATTTCTGTATTTCAACATGATTTGGAGCTTGTTTTTGGAAAAGTGTTTATTTCTGTATTTCAATGTTGCAACTTGCTGAAAACTGTCCACAGTGTTCCTAACATCCTGATTAAACGGTATTGAAAAAAATTAACTTCCAGAGTGCATCAAACATGATTTAGAGCTTGTTTATGGAAAAGTGTCAATTTCTGTATTTCAACATGTTTTGGAGCTTGTTTTTGGAAAAGTGTTAATTTCTGTATTTCAACATGATTTAGAGCTTGTTTTTGGAAAAGTGTTTATTTCTGTATTTCAACATGATTTAGAGCTTGTTTTTGGAAAAGTGTTTATTTCTGTATTTCAACATGATTTAGAGCTTGTTTTTGGAAAAGTGTTTATTTCTGTATTTCAATGTTGCAACTTGCTGAAAACTGTCCACAGTGTTCCTAACATCCTGATTAAACAGTACTGAAAAAAAATTAACTTCCAGAGTGCATCAAACATGATTTAGAGCTTGTTTATGGAAAAGTGTTTATTTCTGTATTTCAACATGATTTGGAGCTTGTTTTTGGAAAAGTGTCAATTTCTGTATTTCAACATGATTTGAAGCTTGTTTTTGAAAAGTGCTTATTTCTGTTTTTCAACATGATTTAGAGCATGTTTTTGGAAAAGTGTTTATTTCTGTATTTCAATGTTGCAACTTGCTGAAAACTGTCCACAGTGTTCCTAACATCCTGATTAAACAGTACTGAAAAAAAATTTACTTCCAGAGTGCATCAAACATGATTTAGAGCTTGTTTATGGAAAAGTGTCAATTTCTGTATTTCAACATGATTTGGAGCTTGTTTTTGGAAAAGTGTTAATTTCTGTATTTCAACATGATTTAGAGCTTATTTTTGGAAAAAGTGTTTATTTCTGTATTTCAACATGATTTAGAGCTTGTTTTTGGAAAAGTGTTTATTTCTGTATTTCAATGTTGCAACTTGCTGAAAACTGTCCACAGTGTTCCTAACATCCTGATTAAACAGTACTGAAAAAAATTAACTTCCAGAGTGCATCAAACATGATTTAGAGCTTGTTTATGGAAAAGTGTCAATTTCTGTATTTCAACATGATTTGGAGCTTGTTTTTGGAAAAGTGTTAATTTCTGTATTTCAACATGATTTAGAACTTGTTTTTGGAAAAGTGTTTATTTCTGTATTTCAATGTTGCAACTTGCTGAAAAGTGTCCACAATGTTCCTAACATCCTGATTAAACAGTACTGAAAAAAAATTAACTTCCAGAGTGCATCAAACATGATTTAGAGCTTGTTTATGGAAAAGTGTCAATTTCTGTATTTCAACATGATTTGGAGCTTGTTTTTGGAAAAGTGTAAATTTCTGTATTTCAACATGATTTAGAACTTGTTTTTGGAAAAGTGTTTATTTCTGTATTTCAATGTTGCAACTTGCTGAAAAGTGTCCACAGTGTTCCTAACATCCGGATTAAACAGTACTGAAAAAAAATTAACTTCCAGAGTGCATCAAACATGATTTAGAGCTTGTTTATGGAAAAGTGTCAATTTCTGTATTTCAACATGATTTGGAGCTTGTTTTTGGAAAAGTGTTTATTTCTGTATTTCAATGTTGAAACTTGCTGAAAACTGTCCACAGTGTTCCTAACATCCTGATTAAACAGTACTGAAAAAAATTAACTTCCAGAGTGCATCAAACATGATTTAGAGCTTGTTTATGGAAAAGTGTCAATTTCTGTATTTCAACATGATTTAGAGCTTGTTTTTGGAAAAGTGTTTATTTCTGTATTTCAACATGATTTAGAGCTTGTTTTTGGAAAAGTGTTCATTTCTGTATTTCAATGTTGCAACTTGCTGAAAAGTGTCCACAGTGTTCCAAACATCCTGATTAAACAGTACTGAAAAAAAATTAACTTCCAGAGTGCATCAAACATGATTTAGAGCTTGTTTATGGAAAAGTGTCAATTTCTGTATTTCAACATGATTTGGAGCTTGTTTTTGGAAAAGTGTCAATTTCTGTATTTCAACATGATTTGAAGCTTGTTTTTGGAAAAGTGTTAATTTCTGTATTTCAACATGATTTAGAGCTTGTTTTTGGAAAAGTGTTTATTTCTGTATTTCAACATGATTTAGAGCTTGTTTTTGGAAAAGTGTTTATTTCTGTATTTCAATGTTGCAACTTGCTGAAAACTGTCCACAGTGTTCCTAACATCCTGATTAAACAGTACTGAAAAAAATTAACTTCCAGAGTGCATCAAACATGATTTAGAGCTTGTTTATGGAAAAGTGTCAATTTCTGTATATCAACATGTTTTGGAGCTTGTTTTTGGAAAAGTGTTAATTTCTGTATTTCAACATGATTTAGAGCTTGTTTTTGGAAAAGTGTTTATTTCTGTATTTCAACATGATTTAGAGCTTGTTTTTGGAAAAGTGTTTATTTCTGTATTTCAATGTTGCAACTTGCTGAAAACTGTCCACAGTGTTCCTAACATCCTGATTAAACAGTACTGAAAAAAAATTAACTTCCAGAGTGCATCAAACATGATTTAGAGCTTGTTTATGGAAAAGTGTCAATTTCTGTATTTCAACATGATTTGGAGCTTGTTTTTGGAAAAGTGTTAATTTCTGTATTTCAACATGATTTAGAGCTTGTTTTTGGAAAAGTGTTTATTTCTGTATTTCAATGTTGCAACTTGCTGAAAACTGTCCACAGTGTTCCTAACATCCTGATTAAACAGTACTGAAAAAAAATTAACTTCCAGAGTGCATCAAACATGATTTAGAGCTTGTTTATGGAAAAGTGTTTATTTCTGTATTTCAACATGATTTGGAGCTTGTTTTTGGAAAAGTGTCAATTTCTGTATTTCAACATGATTTGAAGCTTGTTTTTGAAAAGTGCTTATTTCTGTATTTCAACATGATTTAGAGCATGTTTTTGGAAAAGTGTTTATTTCTGTATTTCAATGTTGCAACTTGCTGAAAACTGTCCACAGTGTTCCTAACATCCTGATTAAACAGTACTGAAAAAAAATTAACTTCCAGAGTGCATCAAACATGATTTAGAGCTTGTTTATGGAAAAGTGTTTATTTCTGTATTTCAACATGATTTGAAGCTTGTTTTTGAAAAGTGCTTATTTCTGTTTTTCAACATGATTTAGAGCATGTTTTTGGAAAAGTGTTTATTTCTGTATTTCAATGTTGCAACTTGCTGAAAACTGTCCACAGTGTTCCTAACATCCTGATTAAACAGTACTGAAAAAAAATTAACTTCCAGAGTGCATCAAACATGATTTAGAGCTTGTTTATGGAAAAGTGTCAATTTCTGTATTTCAACATGATTTGGAGCTTGTTTTTGGAAAAGTGTTTATTTCTGTATTTCAATGTTGCAACTTGCTGAAAACTGTCCACAGTGTTCCTAACATCCTGATTAAACGGTATTGAAAAAAATTAACTTCCAGAGTGCATCAAACATGATTTAGAGCTTGTTTATGGAAAAGTGTCAATTTCTGTATTTCAACATGTTTTGGAGCTTGTTTTTGGAAAAGTGTTAATTTCTGTATTTCAACATGATTTAGAGCTTGTTTTTGGAAAAGTGTTTATTTCTGTATTTCAACATGATTTAGAGCTTGTTTTTGGAAAAGTGTTTATTTCTGTATTTCAACATGATTTAGAGCTTGTTTTTGGAAAAGTGTTTATTTCTGTATTTCAATGCTGCAACTTGCTGAAAACTGTCCACAGTGTTCCTAACATCCTGATTAAACAGTACTGAAAAAAAATTAACTTCCAGAGTGCATCAAACATGATTTAGAGCTTGTTTATGGAAAAGTGTTTATTTCTGTATTTCAACATGATTTTGAGCTTGTTTTTGGAAAAGTGTCAATTTCTGTATTTCAACATGATTTGAAGCTTGTTTTTGAAAAGTGCTTATTTCTGTTTTTCAACATGATTTAGAGCATGTTTTTGGAAAAGTGTTTATTTCTGTATTTCAATGTTGCAACTTGCTGAAAACTGTCCACAGTGTTCCTAACATCCTGATTAAACAGTACTGAAAAAAAATTTACTTCCAGAGTGCATCAAACATGATTTAGAGCTTGTTTATGGAAAAGTGTCAATTTCTGTATTTCAACATGATTTGGAGCTTGTTTTTGGAAAAGTGTTAATTTCTGTATTTCAACATGATTTAGAGCTTATTTTTGGAAAAAGTGTTTATTTCTGTATTTCAACATGATTTAGAGCTTGTTTTTGGAAAAGTGTTTATTTCTGTATTTCAATGTTGCAACTTGCTGAAAACTGTCCACAGTGTTCCTAACATCCTGATTAAACAGTACTGAAAAAAATTAACTTCCAGAGTGCATCAAACATGATTTAGAGCTTGTTTATGGAAAAGTGTCAATTTCTGTATTTCAACATGATTTGGAGCTTGTTTTTGGAAAAGTGTTAATTTCTGTATTTCAACATGATTTAGAACTTGTTTTTGGAAAAGTGTTTATTTCTGTATTTCAATGTTGCAACTTGCTGAAAAGTGTCCACAATGTTCCTAACATCCTGATTAAACAGTACTGAAAAAAAATTAACTTCCAGAGTGCATCAAACATGATTTAGAGCTTGTTTATGGAAAAGTGTCAATTTCTGTATTTCAACATGATTTGGAGCTTGTTTTTGGAAAAGTGTCAATTTCTGTATTTCAACATGATTTAGAACTTGTTTTTGGAAAAGTGTTTATTTCTGTATTTCAATGTTGCAACTTGCTGAAAAGTGTCCACAGTGTTCCTAACATCCTGATTAAACAGTACTGAAAAAAAATTAACTTCCAGAGTGCATCAAACATGATTTAGAGCTTGTTTATGGAAAAGTGTCAATTTCTGTATTTCAACATGATTTGGAGCTTGTTTTTGGAAAAGTGTCAATTTCTGTATTTCAACATGATTTAAAGCTTGTTTTTGGAAAAGTGTTAATTTCTGTATTTCAACATGATTTAGAGCTTGTTTTTGGAAAAGTGTTTATTTCTGTATTTCAACATGATTTAGAGCTTGTTTTTGGAAAAGTGTTTATTTCTGTATTTCAATGTTGCAACTTGCTGAAAACTGTCCACAGTGTTCCTAACATCCTGATTAAACAGTACTGAAAAAAATTAACTTCCAGAGTGCATCAAACATGATTTAGAGCTTGTTTATGGAAAAGTGTCAATTTCTTTATATCAACATGTTTTGGAGCTTGTTTTTGGAAAAGTGTTTATTTCTGTATTTCAACATGATTTGAAGCTTGTTTTTGAAAAGTGCTTATTTCTGTTTTTCAACATGATTTAGAGCACGTTTTTGGAAAAGTGTTTATTTCTGTATTTCAATGTTGCAACTTAATGAAAACTGTCCACAGTGTTCCTAACATCCTGATTAAACAGTACTGAAAAAAAATTAACTTCCAGAGTGCATCAAACATGATTTAGAGCTTGTTTATGGAAAAGTGTTTATTTCTGTATTTCAACATGATTTGAAGCTTGTTTTTGAAAAGTGCCTACTTCTGTTTATCAACATGATTTAGAGCATGTTTTTGGAAAAAGTGTTTATTTCTGTATTTCAACATGATTTAGAGCTTGTTTTTGGAAAAGTGTTTATTTCTGTATTTCAATGTTGCAACTTGCTGAAAACTGTCCACAGTGTTCCTAACATCCTGATTAAACAGTACTGAAAAAAATTAACTTCCAGAGTGCATCAAACATGATTTAGAGCTTGTTTATGGAAAAGTGTCAATTTCTGTATTTCAACATGATTTGGAGCTTGTTTTTGGAAAAGTGTTAATTTCTGTATTTCAACATGATTTAGAACTTGTTTTTGGAAAAGTGTTTATTTCTGTATTTCAATGTTGCAACTTGCTGAAAAGTGTCCACAATGTTCCTAACATCCTGATTAAACAGTACTGAAAAAAATTAACTTCCAGAGTGCATCAAACATGATTTAGAGCTTGTTTATGGAAAAGTGTCAATTTCTGTATTTCAACATGATTTGGAGCTTGTTTTTGGAAAAGTGTCAATTTCTGTATTTCAACATGATTTAAAGCTTGTTTTTGGAAAAGTGTTAATTTCTGTATTTCAACATGATTTAGAGCTTGTTTTTGGAAAAGTGTTTATTTCTGTATTTCAACATGATTTAGAGCTTGTTTTTGGAAAAGTGTTTATTTCTGTATTTCAATGTTGCAACTTGCTGAAAACTGTCCACAGTGTTCCTAACATCCTGATTAAACAGTACTGAAAAAAATTAACTTCCAGAGTGCATCAAACATGATTTAGAGCTTGTTTATGGAAAAGTGTCAATTTCTGTATATCAACATGTTTTGGAGCTTGTTTTTGGAAAAGTGTTTATTTCTGTATTTCAACATGATTTGAAGCTTGTTTTTGAAAAGTGCTTATTTCTGTTTTTCAACATGATTTAGAGCACGTTTTTGGAAAAGTGTTTATTTCTGTATTTCAATGTTGCAACTTGCTGAAAACTGTCCACAGTGTTCCTAACATCCTGATTAAACAGTACTGAAAAAAAATTAACTTCCAGAGTGCATCAAACATGATTTAGAGCTTGTTTATGGAAAAGTGTTTATTTCTGTATTTCAACATGATTTGAAGCTTGTTTTTGAAAAGTGCTTATTTCTGTTTTTCAACATGATTTAGAGCATGTTTTTGGAAAAGTGTTTATTTCTGTATTTCAATGTTGCAACTTGCTGAAAAGTGTCCACAGTGTTCCAAACATCCTGATTAAACAGTACTGAAAAAAAATTAACTTCCAGAGTGCATCAAACATGATTTAGAGCTTGTTTATGGAAAAGTGTCAATTTCTGTATTTCAACATGATTTGGAGCTTGTTTTTGGAAAAGTGTCAATTTCTGTATTTCAACATGATTTGAAGCTTGTTTTTGGAAAAGTGTTAATTTCTGTATTTCAACATGATTTAGAGCTTGTTTTTGGAAAAGTGTTTATTTCTGTATTTCAACATGATTTAGAGCTTGTTTTTGGAAAAGTGTTTATTTCTGTATTTCAATGTTGCAACTTGCTGAAAACTGTCCACAGTGTTCCTAACATCCTGATTAAACAGTACTGAAAAAAATTAACTTCCAGAGTGCATCAAACATGATTTAGAGCTTGTTTATGTAAAAGTGTCAATTTCTGTATATCAACATGTTTTGGAGCTTGTTTTTGGAAAAGTGTTAATTTCTGTATTTCAACATGATTTAGAGCTTGTTTTTGGAAAAGTGTTTATTTCTGTATTTCAACATGATTTAGAGCTTGTTTTTGGAAAAGTGTTTATTTCTGTATTTCAATGTTGCAACTTGCTGAAAACTGTCCACAGTGTTCCTAACATCCTGATTAAACAGTACTGAAAAAAATTAACTTCCAGAGTGCATCAAACATGATTTAGAGCTTGTTTATGGAAAAGTGTCAATTTCTGTATTTCAACATGATTTGGAGCTTGTTTTTGGAAAAGTGTCAATTTCTGTATTTCAACATGATTTGAAGCTTGTTTTTGGAAAAGTGTTAATTTCTGTATTTCAACATGATTTAGAGCTTGTTTTTGGAAAAGTGTTTATTTCTGTATTTCAACATGATTTAGAGCTTGTTTTTGGAAAAGTGTTTATTTCTGTATTTCAATGTTGCAACTTGCTGAAAACTGTCCACAGTGTTCCTAACATCCTGATTAAACAGTACTGAAAAAAATTAACTTCCAGAGTGCATCAAACATGATTTAGAGCTTGTTTATGGAAAAGTGTCAATTTCTGTATATCAACATGTTTTGGAGCTTGTTTTTGGAAAAGTGTTAATTTCTGTATTTCAACATGATTTAGAGCTTGTTTTTGGAAAAGTGTTTATTTCTGTATTTCAACATGATTTAGAGCTTGTTTTTGGAAAAGTGTTTATTTCTGTATTTCAATGTTGCAACTTGCTGAAAACTGTCCACAGTGTTCCTAACATCCTGATTAAACAGTACTGAAAAAAATTAACTTCCAGAGTGCATCAAACATGATTTAGAGCTTGTTTATGGAAAAGTGTTTATTTCTGTATTTCAACATGATTTGAAGCTTGTTTTTGAAAAGTGCTTATTTCTGTTTTTCAACATGATTTAGAGCATGTTTTTGGAAAAGTGTTTATTTCTGTATTTCAATGTTGCAACTTGCTGAAAACTGTCCACAGTGTTCCTAACATCCTGATTAAACAGTACTGAAAAAAAATTAACTTCCAGAGTGCATCAAACATGATTTAGAGCTTGTTTATGGAAAAGTGTCAATTTCTGTATTTCAACATGATTTGGAGCTTGTTTTTGGAAAAGTGTTAATTTCTGTATTTCAACATGATTTAGAGCTTATTTTTGGAAAAAGTGTTTATTTCTGTATTTCAACATGATTTAGAGCTTGTTTTTGGAAAAGTGTTTATTTCTGTATTTCAATGTTGCAACTTGCTGAAAACTGTCCACAGTGTTCCTAACATCCTGATTAAACAGTACTGAAAAAAATTAACTTCCAGAGTGCATCAAACATGATTTAGAGCTTGTTTATGGAAAAGTGTTTATTTCTGTATTTCAACATGATTTGGAGCTTGTTTTTGGAAAAGTGTCAATTTCTGTATTTCAACATGATTTGAAGCTTGTTTTTGAAAAGTGCTTATTTCTGTTTTTCAACATGATTTAGAGCATGTTTTTGGAAAAGTGTTTATTTCTGTATTTCAATGTTGCAACTTGCTGAAAACTGTCCACAGTGTTCCTAACATCCTGATTAAACAGTACTGAAAAAAAATTAACTTCCAGAGTGCATCAAACATGATTTAGAGCTTGTTTATGGAAAAGTGTTTATTTCTGTATTTCAACATGATTTGAAGCTTGTTTTTGAAAAGTGCTTATTTCTGTTTTTCAACATGATTTAGAGCATGTTTTTGGAAAAGTGTTTATTTCTGTATTTCAATGTTGCAACTTGCTGAAAACTGTCCACAGTGTTCCTAACATCCTGATTAAACAGTACTGAAAAAAAATTAACTTCCAGAGTGCATCAAACATGATTTAGAGCTTGTTTATGGAAAAGTGTCAATTTCTGTATTTCAACATGATTTGGAGCTTGTTTTTGGAAAAGTGTTAATTTCTGTATTTCAACATGATTTAGAGCTTGTTTTTGGAAAAAGTGTTTATTTCTGTATTTCAACATGATTTAGAGCTTGTTTTTGGAAAAGTGTTTATTTCTGTATTTCAATGTTGAAACTTGCTGAAAACTGTCCACAGTGTTCCTAACATCCTGATTAAACAGTACTGAAAAAAATTAACTTCCAGAGTGCATCAAACATGATTTAGAGCTTGTTTATGGAAAAGTGTCAATTTCTGTATTTCAACATGATTTGTAGCTTGTTTTTGGAAAAGTGTTAATTTCTGTATTTCAACATGATTTAGAGCTTATTTTTGGAAAAGTGTTTTCTTCTGTATTTCAACATGATTTAGAGCTTGTTTTTGGAAAAGTGTTTATTTCTGTATTTCAATGTTGCAACTTGCTGAAAACTGTCCACAGTGTTCCTAACATCCTGATTAAACAGTACTGAAAAAAAAAATAACTTCCAGAGTGCATCAAACATGATTTAGAGCTTGTTTATGGAAAAGTGTTTATTTCTGTATTTCAACATGATTTGAAGCTTGTTTTTGAAAAGTGCTTATTTCTGTTTTTCAACATGATTTAGAGCATGTTTTTGGAAAAGTGTTTATTTCTGTATTTCAATGTTGCAACTTGCTGAAAACTGTCCACAGTGTTCCTAACATCCTGATTAAACAGTACTGAAAAAAAATTAACTTCCAGAGTGCATCAAACATGATTTAGAGCTTGTTTATGGAAAAGTGTCAATTTCTGTATTTCAACATGATTTGGAGCTTGTTTTTGGAAAAGTGTTAATTTCTGTATTTCAACATGATTTAGAGCTTATTTTTGGAAAAAGTGTTTATTTCTGTATTTCAACATGATTTAGAGCTTGTTTTTGGAAAAGTGTTTATTTCTGTATTTCAATGTTGCAACTTGCTGAAAACTGTCCACAGTGTTCCTAACATCCTGATTAAACAGTACTGAAAAAAATTAACTTCCAGAGTGCATCAAACATGATTTAGAGCTTGTTTATTGAAAAGTGTCAATTTCTGTATTTCAACATGATTTGGAGCTTGTTTTTGGAAAAGTGTTAATTTCTGTATTTCAACATGATTTAGAGCTTGTTTTTGGAAAAGTGTTTATTTCTGTATTTCAATGTTGCAACTTGCTAAAAACTGTCCACAGTGTTCCTAACATCCTGATTAAACAGTACTGAAAAAAAATTAACTTCCAGAGTGCATCAAACATGATTTAGAGCTTGTTTATGGAAAAGTGTCAATTTCTGTATTTCAACATGATTTGGAGCTTGTTTTTGGAAAAGTGTTAATTTCTGTATTTCAACATGATTTAGAGCTTGTTTTTGGAAAAAGTGTTTATTTCTGTATTTCAACATGATTTAGAGCTTGTTTTTGGAAAAGTGTTTATTTCTGTATTTCAATGTTGAAACTTGCTGAAAACTGTCCACAGTGTTCCTAACATCCTGATTAAACAGTACTGAAAAAAATTAACTTCCAGAGTGCATCAAACATGATTTAGAGCTTGTTTATGGAAAAGTGTCAATTTCTGTATTTCAACATGATTTGGAGCTTGTTTTTGGAAAAGTGTTAATTTCTGTATTTCAACATGATTTAGAGCTTATTTTTGGAAAAGTGTTTTCTTCTGTATTTCAACATGATTTAGAGCTTGTTTTTGGAAAAGTGTTTATTTCTGTATTTCAATGTTGCAACTTGCTGAAAACTGTCCACAGTGTTCCTAACATCCTGATTAAACAGTACTGAAAAAAAAAATAACTTCCAGAGTGCATCAAACATGATTTAGAGCTTGTTTATGGAAAAGTGTTTATTTCTGTATTTCAACATGATTTGAAGCTTGTTTTTGAAAAGTGCTTATTTCTGTTTTTCAACATGATTTAGAGCATGTTTTTGGAAAAGTGTTTATTTCTGTATTTCAATGTTGCAACTTGCTGAAAACTGTCCACAGTGTTCCTAACATCCTGATTAAACAGTACTGAAAAAAAATTAACTTCCAGAGTGCATCAAACATGATTTAGAGCTTGTTTATGGAAAAGTGTCAATTTCTGTATTTCAACATGATTTGGAGCTTGTTTTTGGAAAAGTGTTAATTTCTGTATTTCAACATGATTTAGAGCTTATTTTTGGAAAAAGTGTTTATTTCTGTATTTCAACATGATTTAGAGCTTGTTTTTGGAAAAGTGTTTATTTCTGTATTTCAATGTTGCAACTTGCTGAAAACTGTCCACAGTGTTCCTAACATCCTGATTAAACAGTACTGAAAAAAATTAACTTCCAGAGTGCATCAAACATGATTTAGAGCTTGTTTATTGAAAAGTGTCAATTTCTGTATTTCAACATGATTTGGAGCTTGTTTTTGGAAAAGTGTTAATTTCTGTATTTCAACATGATTTAGAGCTTGTTTTTGGAAAAGTGTTTATTTCTGTATTTCAATGTTGCAACTTGCTAAAAACTGTCCACAGTGTTCCTAACATCCTGATTAAACAGTACTGAAAAAAAATTAACTTCCAGAGTGCATCAAACATGATTTAGAGCTTGTTTATGGAAAAGTGTCAATTTCTGTATTTCAACATGATTTGGAGCTTGTTTTTGGAAAAGTGTTAATTTCTGTATTTCAACATGATTTAGAGCTTGTTTTTGGAAAAAGTGTTTATTTCTGTATTTCAACATGATTTAGAGCTTGTTTTTGGAAAAGTGTTTATTTCTGTATTTCAATGTTGAAACTTGCTGAAAACTGTCCACAGTGTTCCTAACATCCTGATTAAACAGTACTGAAAAAAATTAACTTCCAGAGTGCATCAAACATGATTTAGAGCTTGTTTATGGAAAAGTGTCAATTTCTGTATTTCAACATGATTTGGAGCTTGTTTTTGGAAAAGTGTTAATTTCTGTATTTCAACATGATTTAGAGCTTATTTTTGGAAAAGTGTTTATTTCTGTATTTCAACATGATTTAGAGCTTGTTTTTGGAAAAGTGTTTATTTCTGTATTTCAATGTTGCAACTTGCTGAAAACTGTCCACAGTGTTCCTAACATCCTGATTAAACAGTACTGAAAAAAATTAACTTCCAGAGTGCATCAAACATGATTTAGAGCTTGTTTATGGAAAAGTGTTTATTTCTGTATTTCAACATGATTTGGAGCTTGTTTTTGGAAAAGTGTCAATTTCTGTATTTCAACATGATTTGAAGCTTGTTTTTGAAAAGTGCTTATTTCTGTTTTTCAACATGATTTAGAGCATGTTTTTGGAAAAGTGTTTATTTCTGTATTTCAATGTTGCAACTTGCTGAAAACTGTCCACAGTGTTCCTAACATCCTGATTAAACAGTACTGAAAAAAAATTAACTTCCAGAGTGCATCAAACATGATTTAGAGCTTGTTTATGGAAAAGTGTTTATTTCTGTATTTCAACATGATTTGAAGCTTGTTTTTGAAAAGTGCTTATTTCTGTTTTTCAACATGATTTAGAGCATGTTTTTGGAAAAGTGTTTATTTCTGTATTTCAATGTTGCAACTTGCTGAAAAGTGTCCACAGTGTTCCTAACATCCTGATTAAACAGTACTGAAAAAAATTAACTTCCAGAGTGCATCAAACATGATTTAGAGCTTGTTTATGGAAAAGTGTCAATTTCTGTATTTCAACATGATTTGGAGCTTGTTTTTGGAAAAGTGTTAATTTCTGTATTTCAACATGATTTAGAGCTTGTTTTTGGAAAAAGTGTTTATTTCTGTATTTCAACATGATTTAGAGCTTGTTTTTGGAAAAGTGTTTATTTCTGTATTTCAATGTTGAAACTTGCTGAAAACTGTCCACAGTGTTCCTAACATCCTGATTAAACAGTACTGAAAAAAATTAACTTCCAGAGTGCATCAAACATGATTTAGAGCTTGTTTATGGAAAAGTGTCAATTTCTGTATTTCAACATGATTTGGAGCTTGTTTTTGGAAAAGTGTTAATTTCTGTATTTCAACATGATTTAGAGCTTATTTTTGGAAAAGTGTTTTCTTCTGTATTTCAACATGATTTAGAGCTTGTTTTTGGAAAAGTGTTTATTTCTGTATTTCAATGTTGCAACTTGCTGAAAACTGTCCACAGTGTTCCTAACATCCTGATTAAACAGTACTGAAAAAAAAAATAACTTCCAGAGTGCATCAAACATGATTTAGAGCTTGTTTATGGAAAAGTGTTTATTTCTGTATTTCAACATGATTTGAAGCTTGTTTTTGAAAAGTGCTTATTTCTGTTTTTCAACATGATTTAGAGCATGTTTTTGGAAAAGTGTTTATTTCTGTATTTCAATGTTGCAACTTGCTGAAAACTGTCCACAGTGTTCCTAACATCCTGATTAAATAGTACTGAAAAAAAATTAACTTCCAGAGTGCATCAAACATGATTTAGAGCTTGTTTATGGAAAAGTGTCAATTTCTGTATTTCAACATGATTTGGAGCTTGTTTTTGGAAAAGTGTTAATTTCTGTATTTCAACATGATTTAGAGCTTATTTTTGGAAAAAGTGTTTATTTCTGTATTTCAACATGATTTAGAGCTTGTTTTTGGAAAAGTGTTTATTTCTGTATTTCAATGTTGCAACTTGCTGAAAACTGTCCACAGTGTTCCTAACATCCTGATTAAACAGTACTGAAAAAAATTAACTTCCAGAGTGCATCAAACATGATTTAGAGCTTGTTTATTGAAAAGTGTCAATTTCTGTATTTCAACATGATTTGGAGCTTGTTTTTGGAAAAGTGTTAATTTCTGTATTTCAACATGATTTAGAGCTTGTTTTTGGAAAAGTGTTTATTTCTGTATTTCAATGTTGCAACTTGCTGAAAACTGTCCACAGTGTTCCTAACATCCTGATTAAACAGTACTGAAAAAAAATTAACTTCCAGAGTGCATCAAACATGATTTAGAGCTTGTTTATGGAAAAGTGTCAATTTCTGTATTTCAACATGATTTGGAGCTTGTTTTTGGAAAAGTGTTAATTTCTGTATTTCAACATGATTTAGAGCTTGTTTTTGGAAAAAGTGTTTATTTCTGTATTTCAACATGATTTAGAGCTTGTTTTTGGAAAAGTGTTTATTTCTGTATTTCAATGTTGAAACTTGCTGAAAACTGTCCACAGTGTTCCTAACATCCTGATTAAACAGTACTGAAAAAAAATAACTTCCAGAGTGCATCAAACATGATTTAGAGCTTGTTTATGGAAAAGTGTCAATTTCTGTATTTCAACATGATTTGGAGCTTGTTTTTGGAAAAGTGTTAATTTCTGTATTTCAACATGATTTGAAGCTTGTTTTTGAAAAGTGCTTATTTCTGTTTTTCAACATGATTTAGAGCATGTTTTTGGAAAAGTGTTTATTTCTGTATTTCAATGTTGCAACTTGCTGAAAACTGTCCACAGTGTTCCTAACATCCTGATTAAACAGTACTGAAAAAAAATTAACTTCCAGAGTGCATCAAACATGATTTAGAGCTTGTTTATGGAAAAGTGTTTATTTCTGTATTTCAACATGATTTGAAGCTTGTTTTTGAAAAGTGCTTATTTCTGTTTTTCAACATGATTTAGAGCATGTTTTTGGAAAAGTGTTTATTTCTGTATTTCAATGTTGCAACTTGCTGAAAACTGTCCACAGTGTTCCTAACATCCTGATTAAACAGTACTGAAAAAAAATTAACTTCCAGAGTGCATCAAACATGATTTAGAGCTTGTTTATGGAAAAGTGTCAATTTCTGTATTTCAACATGATTTGGAGCTTGTTTTTGGAAAAGTGTTAATTTCTGTATTTCAACATGATTTAGAGCTTGTTTTTGGAAAAAGTGTTTATTTCTGTATTTCAACATGATTTAGAGCTTGTTTTTGGAAAAGTGTTTATTTCTGTATTTCAATGTTGAAACTTGCTGAAAACTGTCCACAGTGTTCCTAACATCCTGATTAAACAGTACTGAAAAAAATTAACTTCCAGAGTGCATCAAACATGATTTAGAGCTTGTTTATGGAAAAGTGTCAATTTCTGTATTTCAACATGATTTGGAGCTTGTTTTTGGAAAAGTGTTAATTTCTGTATTTCAACATGATTTAGAGCTTATTTTTGGAAAAGTGTTTTCTTCTGTATTTCAACATGATTTAGAGCTTGTTTTTGGAAAAGTGTTTATTTCTGTATTTCAATGTTGCAACTTGCTGAAAACTGTCCACAGTGTTCCTAACATCCTGATTAAACAGTACTGAAAAAAAAATAACTTCCAGAGTGCATCAAACATGATTTAGAGCTTGTTTATGGAAAAGTGTTTATTTCTGTATTTCAACATGATTTGAAGCTTGTTTTTGAAAAGTGCTTATTTCTGTTTTTCAACATGATTTAGAGCATGTTTTTGGAAAAGTGTTTATTTCTGTATTTCAATGTTGCAACTTGCTGAAAACTGTCCACAGTGTTCCTAACATCCTGATTAAACAGTACTGAAAAAAAATTAACTTCCAGAGTGCATCAAACATGATTTAGAGCTTGTTTATGGAAAAGTGTCAATTTCTGTATTTCAACATGATTTGGAGCTTGTTTTTGGAAAAGTGTTAATTTCTGTATTTCAACATGATTTAGAGCTTATTTTTGGAAAAAGTGTTTATTTCTGTATTTCAACATGATTTAGAGCTTGTTTTTGGAAAAGTGTTTATTTCTGTATTTCAATGTTGCAACTTGCTGAAAACTGTCCACAGTGTTCCTAACATCCTGATTAAACAGTACTGAAAAAAATTAACTTCCAGAGTGCATCAAACATGATTTAGAGCTTGTTTATTGAAAAGTGTCAATTTCTGTATTTCAACATGATTTGGAGCTTGTTTTTGGAAAAGTGTTAATTTCTGTATTTCAACATGATTTAGAGCTTGTTTTTGGAAAAGTGTTTATTTCTGTATTTCAATGTTGCAACTTGCTAAAAACTGTCCACAGTGTTCCTAACATCCTGATTAAACAGTACTGAAAAAAAATTAACTTCCAGAGTGCATCAAACATGATTTAGAGCTTGTTTATGGAAAAGTGTCAATTTCTGTATTTCAACATGATTTGGAGCTTGTTTTTGGAAAAGTGTTAATTTCTGTATTTCAACATGATTTAGAGCTTGTTTTTGGAAAAAGTGTTTATTTCTGTATTTCAACATGATTTAGAGCTTGTTTTTGGAAAAGTGTTTATTTCTGTATTTCAATGTTGAAACTTGCTGAAAACTGTCCACAGTGTTCCTAACATCCTGATTAAACAGTACTGAAAAAAATTAACTTCCAGAGTGCATCAAACATGATTTAGAGCTTGTTTATGGAAAAGTGTCAATTTCTGTATTTCAACATGATTTGGAGCTTGTTTTTGGAAAAGTGTTAATTTCTGTATTTCAACATGATTTAGAGCTTATTTTTGGAAAAGTGTTTATTTCTGTATTTCAACATGATTTAGAGCTTGTTTTGGAAAAGTGTTTATTTCTGTATTTCAATGTTGCAACTTGCTGAAAACTGTCCACAGTGTTCCTAACATCCTGATTAAACAGTACTGAAAAAAATTAACTTCCAGAGTGCATCAAACATGATTTAGAGCTTGTTTATGGAAAAGTGTTTATTTCTGTATTTCAACATGATTTGGAGCTTGTTTTTGGAAAAGTGTTAATTTCTGTATTTCAACATGATTTAGAGCTTGTTTTTGGAAAAAGTGTTTATTTCTGTATTTCAACATGATTTAGAGCTTGTTTTTGGAAAAGTGTTTATTTCTGTATTTCAATGTTGAAACTTGCTGAAAACTGTCCACAGTGTTCCTAACATCCTGATTAAACAGTACTGAAAAAAATTAACTTCCAGAGTGCATCAAACATGATTTAGAGCTTGTTTATGGAAAAGTGTCAATTTCTGTATTTCAACATGATTTGGAGCTTGTTTTTGGAAAAGTGTTAATTTCTGTATTTCAACATGATTTAGAGCTTATTTTTGGAAAAGTGTTTATTTCTGTATTTCAACATGATTTAGAGCTTGTTTTGGAAAAGTGTTTATTTCTGTATTTCAATGTTGCAACTTGCTGAAAACTGTCCACAGTGTTCCTAACATCCTGATTAAACAGTACTGAAAAAAATTAACTTCCAGAGTGCATCAAACATGATTTAGAGCTTGTTTATGGAAAAGTGTTTATTTCTGTATTTCAACATGATTTGGAGCTTGTTTTTGGAAAAGTGTCAATTTCTGTATTTCAACATGATTTGAAGCTTGTTTTTGGAAAAGTGTTTATTTCTGTATTTCAATGTTGCAACTTGCTGAAAACTGTCCACAGTGTTCCTAACATCCTGATTAAATAGTACTGAAAAAAAATTAACTTCCAGAGTGCATCAAACATGATTTAGAGCTTGTTTATGGAAAAGTGTCAATTTCTGTATTTCAACATGATTTGGAGCTTGTTTTTGGAAAAGTGTTAATTTCTGTATTTCAACATGATTTAGAGCTTATTTTTGGAAAAAGTGTTTATTTCTGTATTTCAACATGATTTAGAGCTTGTTTTTGGAAAAGTGTTTATTTCTGTATTTCAATGTTGCAACTTGCTGAAAACTGTCCACAGTGTTCCTAACATCCTGATTAAACAGTACTGAAAAAAATTAACTTCCAGAGTGCATCAAACATGATTTAGAGCTTGTTTATTGAAAAGTGTCAATTTCTGTATTTCAACATGATTTGGAGCTTGTTTTTGGAAAAGTGTTAATTTCTGTATTTCAACATGATTTAGAGCTTGTTTTTGGAAAAGTGTTTATTTCTGTATTTCAATGTTGCAACTTGCTAAAAACTGTCCACAGTGTTCCTAACATCCTGATTAAACAGTACTGAAAAAAAATTAACTTCCAGAGTGCATCAAACATGATTTAGAGCTTGTTTATGGAAAAGTGTCAATTTCTGTATTTCAACATGATTTGGAGCTTGTTTTTGGAAAAGTGTTAATTTCTGTATTTCAACATGATTTAGAGCTTGTTTTTGGAAAAAGTGTTTATTTCTGTATTTCAACATGATTTAGAGCTTGTTTTTGGAAAAGTGTTTATTTCTGTATTTCAATGTTGCAACTTGCTGAAAACTGTCCACAGTGTTCCTAACATCCTGATTAAACAGTACTGAAAAAAATTAACTTCCAGAGTGCATCAAACATGATTTAGAGCTTGTTTATGGAAAAGTGTCAATTTCTGTATTTCAACATGATTTGGAGCTTGTTTTTGGAAAAGTGTTAATTTCTGTATTTCAACATGATTTAGAGCTTATTTTTGGAAAAGTGTTTATTTCTGTATTTCAACATGATTTAGAGCTTGTTTTTGGAAAAGTGTTTATTTCTGTATTTCAATGTTGCAACTTGCTGAAAACTGTCCACAGTGTTCCTAACATCCTGATTAAACAGTACTGAAAAAAAATTAACTTCCAGAGTGCATCAAACATGATTTAGAGCTTGTTTATGGAAAAGTGTTTATTTCTGTATTTCAACATGATTTGAAGCTTGTTTTTGAAAAGTGCTTATTTCTGTTTTTCAACATGATTTAGAGCATGTTTTTGGAAAAGTGTTTATTTCTGTATTTCAATGTTGCAACTTGCTGAAAACTGTCCACAGTGTTCCTAACATCCTGATTAAACAGTACTGAAAAAAATTTTACTTCCAGAGTGCATCAAACATGATTTAGAGCTTGTTTATGGAAAAGTGTCAATTTCTGTATTTCAACATGATTTGGAGCTTGTTTTTGGAAAAGTGTTAATTTCTGTATTTCAACATGATTTAGAGCTTATTTTTGGAAAAAGTGTTTATTTCTGTATTTCAACATGATTTAGAGCTTGTTTTTGGAAAAGTGTTTATTTCTGTATTTCAATGTTGCAACTTGCTGAAAACTGTCCACAGTGTTCCTAACATCCTGAATAAACAGTACTGAAAAAAATTAACTTCCAGAGTGCATCAAACATGATTTAGAGCTTGGTTATTGAAAAGTGTCAATTTCTGTATTTCAACATGATTTAGAGCTTGTTTTTGGAAAAGTGTTTATTTCTGTATTTCAATGTTGCAACTTGCTGAAAACTGTCCACAGTGTTCCTAACATCCTGAATAAACAGTACTGAAAAAAATTAACTTCCAGAGTGCATCAAACATGATTTAGAGCTTGGTTATTGAAAAGTGTTAATTTCTGTATTTCAACATGATTTAGAGCTTGTTTTTGGAAAAGTGTTTATTTCTGTATTTCAATGTTGCAACTTGCTAAAAACTGTCCACAGTGTTCCTAAGATCCTGATTAAACAGTACTGAAAAAAAATTAACTTCCAGAGTGCATCAAACATGATTTAGAGCTTGTTTATGGAACAGTGTCAATTTCTGTATTTCAACATGATTTGGAGCTTGTTTTTGGAAAAGTGTTAATTTCTGTATTTCAACATGATTTAGAGCTTATTTTTGGAAAAGTGTTTATTTCTGTATTTCAACATGATTTAGAGCTTGTTTTGGGAAAAGTGTTTATTTCTGTATTTCAATGTTGCAACTTGCTGAAAACTGTCCACAGTGTTCCTAACATCCTGATTAAACAGTACTGAAAAAAATTAACTTCCAGAGTGCATCAAACATGATTTAGAGCTTGTTTATGGAAAAGTGTTTATTTCTGTATTTCAACATGATTTGAAGCTTGTTTTTGAAATGTGCTTATTTCTGTTTTTCAACATGATTTAGAGCATGTTTTTGGAAAAATGTTTATTTCTGTATTTCAATGTTGCAACTTGCTGAAAACTGTCCACAGTGTTCCTAACATCCTGATTAAACAGTACTGAAAAAAATTAACTTCCAGAGTGCATCAAACATGATTTAGAGCTTGTTTATGTAAAAGTGTTTATTTCTGTATTTCAACATGATTTGGAGCTTGTTTTTGGAAAAGTGTCAATTTCTGTATTTCAACATGATTTAGAGCTTATTTTTGGAAAAAGTGTTTATTTCTGTATTTCAACATGATTTAGAGCTTGTTTTTGGAAAAGTGTTTATTTCTGTATTTCAATGTTGCAACTTGCTGAAAACTGTCCACAGTGTTCCTAACATCCTGAATAAACAGTACTGAAAAAAATTAACTTCCAGAGTGCATCAAACATGATTTAGAGCTTGTTTATTGAAAAGTGTCAATTTCTGTATTTCAACATGATTTGGAGCTTGTTTTTGGAAAAGTGTTAATTTCTGTATTTCAACATGATTTAGAGCTTGTTTTTGGAAAAGTGTTTATTTCTGTATTTCAATGTTGCAACTTGCTAAAAACTGTCCACAGTGTTCCTAAGATCCTGATTAAACAGTACTGAAAAAAAATTAACTTCCAGAGTGCATCAAACATGATTTAGAGCTTGTTTATGGAACAGTGTCAATTTCTGTATTTCAACATGATTTGGAGCTTGTTTTTGGAAAAGTGTTAATTTCTGTATTTCAACATGATTTAGAGCTTGTTTTTGGAAAAGTGTTTATTTCTGTATTTCAATGTTGAAACTTGCTGAAAACTGTCCACAGTGTTCCTAACATCCTGCTTAAACAGTACTGAAAAAAATTAACTTCCAGAGTGCATCAAACATGATTTAGAGCTTGTTTATGGAAAAGTGTCAATTTCTGTATTTCAACATGATTTGGAGCTTGTTTTTGGAAAAGTGTTAATTTCTGTATTTCAACATGATTTAGAGCTTATTTTTGGAAAAGTGTTTATTTCTGTATTTCAACATGATTTAGAGCTTGTTTTGGGAAAAGTGTTTATTTCTGTATTTCAATGTTGCAACTTGCTGAAAACTGTCCACAGTGTTCCTAACATCCTGATTAAACAGTACTGAAAAAAAATTAACTTCCAGAGTGCATCAAACATGATTTAGAGCTTGTTTATGGAAAAGTGTTTATTTCTGTATTTCAACATGATTTGAAGCTTGTTTTTGAAATGTGCTTATTTCTGTTTTTCAACATGATTTAGAGCATGTTTTTGGAAAAATGTTTATTTCTGTATTTCAATGTTGCAACTTGCTGAAAACTGTCCACAGTGTTCCTAACATCCTGATTAAACAGTACTGAAAAAAATTAACTTCCAGAGTGCATCAAACATGATTTAGAGCTTGTTTATGGAAAAGTGTTTATTTCTGTATTTCAACATGATTTGGAGCTTGTTTTTGGAAAAGTGTCAATTTCTGTATTTCAACATGATTTGAAGCTTGTTTTTGAAAAGTGCTTATTTCTGTTTTTCAACATGATTTAGAGCTTGTTTTTGGAAAAGTGTTTATTTCTGTATTTCAATGTTGCAACTTGCTGAAAACTGTCCACAGTGTTCCTAACATCCTGATTAAACAGTACTGAAAAAAAATTAACTTCCAGAGTGCATCAAACATGATTTAGAGCTTGTTTATGAAAAAGTGTCAATTTCTGTATTTCAACATGATTTGGAGCTTGTTTTTGGAAAAGTGTTAATGTCTGTATTTCAACATGATTTAGAGTATGTTTTTGGAAAAGTGTTTATTTCTGTATTTCAATGTTGCAACTTGCTGAAAACTGTCCACAGTGTTCCTAACATCCTGATTAAACAGTACTGAAAAAAAATTAACTTCCAGAGTGCATCAAACATGATTTAGAGCTTGCTTATGGAAAAGTGTTTATTTCTGTATTTCAACATGATTTGAAGCTTGTTTTTGAAAATTGCTTATTTCTGTTTTTCAACATGATTTAGAGCATGTTTTTGGAAAAGTGTTTATTTCTGTATTTCAATGTTGAAACTTGCTGAAAACTGTCCACAGTGTTCCTAACATCCTGATTAAACAGTACTGAAAAAAAAATTACTTCCAGAGTGCATCAAACATGATTTAGAGCTTGTTTATGGAAAAGTGTCAATTTCTGTATTTCAACATGATTTGGAGCTTGTTTTTGGAAAAGTGTTTATTTCTGTATTTCAACATGATTTAGAGCTTGTTTTTGGAAAAGTGTTTATTTCTGTATTTCAATGTTGCAACTTGCTGAAAACTGTCCACAGTGTTCCTAACATCCTGATTAAACAGTACTGAAAAAAAATTAACTTCCAGAGTGCATCAAACATGATTTAGAGCTTGTTTATGGAAAAGTGTTTATTTCTGTATTTCAACATGATTTGAAGCTTGTTTTTGAAAAGTGCTTATTTCTGTTTTTCAACATGATTTAGAGCATGTTTTTGGAAAAGTGTTTATTTCTGTATTTCAATGTTGCAACTTGCTGAAAACTGTCCACAGTGTTCCTAACATCCTGATTAAACAGTACTGAAAAAAAATTAACTTCCAGAGTGCATCAAACATGATTTAGAGCTTGTTTATGGAAAAGTGTCAATTTCTGTATTTCAACATGATTTGGAGCTTGTTTTTGGAAAAGTGTTAATTTCTGTATTTCAACATGATTTAGAGCTTATTTTTGGAAAAAGTGTTTATTTCTGTATTTCAACATGATTTAGAGCTTGTTTTTGGAAAAGTGTTTATTTCTGTATTTCAATGTTGCAACTTGCTGAAAACTGTCCACAGTGTTCCTAACATCCTGATTAAACAGTACTGAAAAAAATTAACTTCCAGAGTGCATCAAACATGATTTAGAGCTTGTTTATGGAAAAGTGTTTATTTCTGTATTTCAACATGATTTGGAGCTTGTTTTTGGAAAAGTGTCAATTTCTGTATTTCAACATGATTTGAAGCTTGTTTTTGAAAAATGCTTATTTCTGTTTTTCAACATGATTTAGAGCATGTTTTTGGAAAAGTGTTTATTTCTGTATTTCAATGTTGCAACTTGCTGAAAACTGTCCACAGTGTTCCTAACATCCTGATTAAACAGTACTGAAAAAAAATTAACTTCCAGAGTGCATCAAACATGATTTAGAGCTTGTTTATGGAAAAGTGTTTATTTCTGTATTTCAACATGATTTGAAGCTTGTTTTTGAAAAGTGCTTATTTCTGTTTTCAACATGATTTAGAGCATGTTTTTGGAAAAGTGTTTATTTCTGTATTTCAATGTTGCAACTTGCTGAAAACTGTCCACAGTGTTCCTAACATCCTGATTAAACAGTACTGAAAAAAAATTAACTTCCAGAGTGCATCAAACATGATTTAGAGCTTGTTTATGGAAAAGTGTCAATTTCTGTATTTCAACATGATTTGGAGCTTGTTTTTGGAAAAGTGTTAATTTCTGTATTTCAACATGATTTAGAGCTTGTTTTTGGAAAAAGTGTTTATTTCTGTATTTCAACATGATTTAGAGCTTGTTTTTGGAAAAGTGTTTATTTCTGTATTTCAATGTTGCAACTTGCTGAAAACTGTCCACAGTGTTCCTAACATCCTGATTAAACAGTACTGAAAAAAATTAACTTCCAGAGTGCATCAAACATGATTTAGAGCTTGTTTATGGAAAAGTGTCAATTTCTGTATTTCAACATGATTTGGAGCTTGTTTTTGGAAAAGTGTTAATTTCTGTATTTCAACATGATTTAGAGTTTATTTTTGGAAAAGTGTTTTCTTCTGTATTTCAACATGATTTAGAGCTTGTTTTTGGAAAAGTGTTTATTTCTGTATTTCAATGTTGCAACTTGCTGAAAACTGTCCACAGTGTTCCTAACATCCTGATTAAACAGTACTGAAAAAAAAATTAACTTCCAGAGTGCATCAAACATGATTTAGAGCTTGTTTATGGAAAAGTGTTTATTTCTGTATTTCAACATGATTTGAAGCTTGTTTTTGAAAAGTGCTTATTTCTGTTTTTCAACATGATTTAGAGCATGTTTTTGGAAAAGTGTTTATTTCTGTATTTCAATGTTGCAACTTGCTGAAAACTGTCCACAGTGTTCCTAACATCCTGATTAAACAGTACTGAAAAAAAATTAACTTCCAGAGTGCATCAAACATGATTTAGAGCTTGTTTATGGAAAAGTGTCAATTTCTGTATTTCAACATGATTTGGAGCTTGTTTTTGGAAAAGTGTTAATTTCTGTATTTCAACATGATTTAGAGCTTATTTTTGGAAAAAGTGTTTATTTCTGTATTTCAACATGATTTAGAGCTTGTTTTTGGAAAAGTGTTTATTTCTGTATTTCAATGTTGCAACTTGCTGAAAACTGTCCACAGTGTTCCTAACATCCTGATTAAACAGTACTGAAAAAAATTAACTTCCAGAGTGCATCAAACATGATTTAGAGCTTGTTTATTGAAAAGTGTCAATTTCTGTATTTCAACATGATTTGGAGCTTGTTTTTGGAAAAGTGTTAATTTCTGTATTTCAACATGATTTAGAGCTTGTTTTTGGAAAAGTGTTTATTTCTGTATTTCAATGTTGCAACTTGCTGAAAACTGTCCACAGTGTTCCTAACATCCTGATTAAACAGTACTGAAAAAAAATTAACTTCCAGAGTGCATCAAACATGATTTAGAGCTTGTTTATGGAAAAGTGTCAATTTCTGTATTTCAACATGATTTGGAGCTTGTTTTTGGAAAAGTGTTAATTTCTGTATTTCAACATGATTTAGAGCTTGTTTTTGGAAAAAGTGTTTATTTCTGTATTTCAACATGATTTAGAGCTTGTTTTTGGAAAAGTGTTTATTTCTGTATTTCAATGTTGCAACTTGCTGAAAACTGTCCACAGTGTTCCTAACATCCTGATTAAACAGTACTGAAAAAAATTAACTTCCAGAGTGCATCAAACATGATTTAGAGCTTGTTTATGGAAAAGTGTCTATTTCTGTATTTCAACATGATTTGGAGCTTGTTTTTGGAAAAGTGTTAATTTCTGTATTTCAACATGATTTAGAGCTTATTTTTGGAAAAGTGTTTATTTCTGTATTTCAACATGATTTAGAGCTTGTTTTTGGAAAAGTGTTTATTTCTGTATTTCAATGTTGCAACTTGCTGAAAACTGTCCACAGTGTTCCTAACATCCTGATTAAACAGTACTGAAAAAAATTAACTTCCAGAGTGCATCAAACATGATTTAGAGCTTGTTTATTGAAAAGTGTCAATTTCTGTATTTCAACATGATTTAGAGCTTATTTTTGGAAAAAGTGTTTATTTCTGTATTTCAACATGATTTAGAGCTTGTTTTTGGAAAAGTGTTTATTTCTGTATTTCAATGTTGCAACTTGCTGAAAACTGTCCACAGTGTTCCTAACATCCTGATTAAACAGTACTGAAAAAAATTAACTTCCAGAGTGCATCAAACATGATTTAGAGCTTGTTTATGGAAAAGTGTTTATTTCTGTATTTCAACATGATTTGGAGCTTGTTTTTGGAAAAGTGTCAATTTCTGTATTTCAACATGATTTGAAGCTTGTTTTTGAAAAGTGCTTATTTCTGTTTTTCAACATGATTTAGAGCATGTTTTTGGAAAAGTGTTTATTTCTGTATTTCAATGTTGCAACTTGCTGAAAACTGTCCACAGTGTTCCTAACATCCTGATTAAACAGTACTGAAAAAAAATTAACTTCCAGAGTGCATCAAACATGATTTAGAGCTTGTTTATGGAAAAGTGTTTATTTCTGTATTTCAACATGATTTGAAGCTTGTTTTTGAAAAGTGCTTATTTCTGTTTTTCAACATGATTTAGAGCATGTTTTTGGAAAAGTGTTTATTTCTGTATTTCAATGTTGCAACTTGCTGAAAACTGTCCACAGTGTTCCTAACATCCTGATTAAACAGTACTGAAAAAAATTAACTTCCAGAGTGCATCAAACATGATTTAGAGCTTGTTTATGGAAAAGTGTCAATTTCTGTATTTCAACATGATTTGGAGCTTGTTTTTGGAAAAGTGTTAATTTCTGTATTTCAACATGATTTAGAGCTTGTTTTTGGAAAAAGTGTTTATTTCTGTATTTCAACATGATTTAGAGCTTGTTTTTGGAAAAGTGTTTATTTCTGTATTTCAATGTTGAAACTTGCTGAAAACTGTCCACAGTGTTCCTAACATCCTGATTAAACAGTACTGAAAAAAATTAACTTCCAGAGTGCATCAAACATGATTTAGAGCTTGTTTATGGAAAAGTGTCAATTTCTGTATTTCAACATGATTTGGAGCTTGTTTTTGGAAAAGTGTTAATTTCTGTATTTCAACATGATTTAGAGCTTATTTTTGGAAAAAGTGTTTTCTTCTGTATTTCAACATGATTTAGAGCTTGTTTTTGGAAAAGTGTTTATTTCTGTATTTCAATGTTGCAACTTGCTGAAAACTGTCCACAGTGTTCCTAACATCCTGATTAAACAGTACTGAAAAAAAATTAACTTCCAGAGTGCATCAAACATGATTTAGAGCTTGTTTATGGAAAAGTGTTTATTTCTGTATTTCAACATGATTTGAAGCTTGTTTTTGAAAAGTGCTTATTTCTGTTTTTCAACATGATTTAGAGCATGTTTTTGGAAAAGTGTTTATTTCTGTATTTCAATGTTGCAACTTGCTGAAAACTGTCCACAGTGTTCCTAACATCCTGATTAAACAGTACTGAAAAAAAATTAACTTCCAGAGTGCATCAAACATGATTTAGAGCTTGTTTATGGAAAAGTGTCAATTTCTGTATTTCAACATGATTTGGAGCTTGTTTTTGGAAAAGTGTTAATTTCTGTATTTCAACATGATTTAGAGCTTATTTTTGGAAAAAGTGTTTATTTCTGTATTTCAACATGATTTAGAGCTTGTTTTTGGAAAAGTGTTTATTTCTGTATTTCAATGTTGCAACTTGCTGAAAACTGTCCACAGTGTTCCTAACATCCTGATTAAACAGTACTGAAAAAAATTAACTTCCAGAGTGCATCAAACATGATTTAGAGCTTGTTTATTGAAAAGTGTCAATTTCTGTATTTCAACATGATTTGGAGCTTGTTTTTGGAAAAGTGTTAATTTCTGTATTTCAACATGATTTAGAGCTTGTTTTTGGAAAAGTGTTTATTTCTGTATTTCAATGTTGCAACTTGCTGAAAACTGTCCACAGTGTTCCTAACATCCTGATTAAACAGTACTGAAAAAAAATTTACTTCCAGAGTGCATCAAACATGATTTAGAGCTTGTTTATGGAAAAGTGTCAATTTCTGTATTTCAACATGATTTGGAGCTTGTTTTTGGAAAAGTGTTAATTTCTGTATTTCAACATGATTTAGAGCTTATTTTTGGAAAAAGTGTTTATTTCTGTATTTCAACATGATTTAGAGCTTGTTTTTGGAAAAGTGTTTATTTCTGTATTTCAATGTTGCAACTTGCTGAAAACTGTCCACAGTGTTCCTAACATCCTGATTAAACAGTACTGAAAAAAATTAACTTCCAGAGTGCATCAAACATGATTTAGAGCTTGTTTATGGAAAAGTGTCAATTTCTGTATTTCAACATGATTTGGAGCTTGTTTTTGGAAAAGTGTTAATTTCTGTATTTCAACATGATTTAGAGCTTGTTTTTGGAAAAGTGTTTATTTCTGTATTTCAATGTTGCAACTTGCTGAAAACTGTCCACAGTGTTCCTAACATCCTGATTAAACAGTACTGAAAAAAAATTAACTTCCAGAGTGCATCAAACATGATTTAGAGCTTGTTTATGGAAAAGTGTCAATTTCTGTATTTCAACATGATTTGGAGCTTGTTTTTGGAAAAGTGTTAATTTCTGTATTTCAACATGATTTAGAGCTTGTTTTTGGAAAAGTGTTTATTTCTGTATTTCAATGTTGCAACTTGCTGAAAACTGTCCACAGTGTTCCTAACATCCTGATTAAACAGTACTGAAAAAAATTAACTTCCAGAGTGCATCAAACATGATTTAGAGCTTGTTTATGGAAAAGTGTCAATTTCTGTATTTCAACATGATTTGGAGCTTGTTTTTGGAAAAGTGTTAATTTCTGTATTTCAACATGATTTAGAGCTTATTTTTGGAAAAGTGTTTATTTCTGTATTTCAACATGATTTAGAGCTTGTTTTGGGAAAAGTGTTTATTTCTGTATTTCAATGTTGCAACTTGCTGAAAACTGTCCACAGTGTTCCTAACATCCTGATTAAACAGTACTGAAAAAAAATTAACTTCCAGAGTGCATCAAACATGATTTAGAGCTTGTTTATGGAAAAGTGTTTATTTCTGTATTTCAACATGATTTGAAGCTTGTTTTTGAAATGTGCTTATTTCTGTTTTTCAACATGATTTAGAGCATGTTTTTGGAAAAGTGTTTATTTCTGTATTTCAATGTTGCAACTTGCTGAAAACTGTCCACAGTGTTCCTAACATCCTGATTAAACAGTACTGAAAAAAATTAACTTCCAGAGTGCATCAAACATGATTTAGAGCTTGTTTATGGAAAAGTGTTTATTTCTGTATTTCAACATGATTTGGAGCTTGTTTTTGGAAAAGTGTCAATTTCTGTATTTCAACATGATTTGAAGCTTGTTTTGGAAAAGTGTTAATTTCTGTATTTCAACATGATTTAGAGCTTATTTTTGGAAAAAGTGTTTATTTCTGTATTTCAACATGATTTAGAGCTTGTTTTTGGAAAAGTGTTTATTTCTGTATTTCAATGTTGCAACTTGCTGAAAACTGTCCACAGTGTTCCTAACATCCTGATTAAACAGTACTGAAAAAAATTAACTTCCAGAGTGCATCAAACATGATTTAGAGCTTGTTTATGGAAAAGTGTCAATTTCTGTATTTCAACATGATTTGGAGCTTGTTTTTGGAAAAGTGTTAATTTCTGTATTTCAACATGATTTAGAGCTTGTTTTTGGAAAAGTGTTTATTTCTGTATTTCAATGTTGCAACTTGCTGAAAACTGTCCACAGTGTTCCTAACATCCTGATTAAACAGTACTGAAAAAAAATTTACTTCCAGAGTGCATCAAACATGATTTAGAGCTTGTTTATGGAAAAGTGTCAATTTCTGTATTTCAACATGATTTGGAGCTTGTTTTTGGAAAAGTGTTAATTTCTGTATTTCAACATGATTTAGAGCTTATTTTTGGAAAAAGTGTTTATTTCTGTATTTCAACATGATTTAGAGCTTGTTTTTGGAAAAGTGTTTATTTCTGTATTTCAATGTTGCAACTTGCTGAAAACTGTCCACAGTGTTCCTAACATCCTGATTAAACAGTACTGAAAAAAATTAACTTCCAGAGTGCATCAAACATGATTTAGAGCTTGTTTATTGAAAAGTGTCAATTTCTGTATTTCAACATGATTTGGAGCTTGTTTTTGGAAAAGTGTTAATTTCTGTATTTCAACATGATTTAGAGCTTGTTTTTGGAAAAGTGTTTATTTCTGTATTTCAATGTTGCAACTTGCTAAAAACTGTCCACAGTGTTCCTAAGATCCTGATTAAACAGTACTGAAAAAAAATTAACTTCCAGAGTGCATCAAACATGATTTAGAGCTTGTTTATGGAACAGTGTCAATTTCTGTATTTCAACATGATTTGGAGCTTGTTTTTGGAAAAGTGTTAATTTCTGTATTTCAACATGATTTAGAGCTTGTTTTTGGAAAAGTGTTTATTTCTGTATTTCAATGTTGAAACTTGCTGAAAACTGTCCACAGTGTTCCTAACATCCTGCTTAAACAGTACTGAAAAAAATTAACTTCCAGAGTGCATCAAACATGATTTAGAGCTTGTTTATGGAAAAGTGTCAATTTCTGTATTTCAACATGATTTGGAGCTTGTTTTTGGAAAAGTGTTAATTTCTGTATTTCAACATGATTTAGAGCTTATTTTTGGAAAAGTGTTTATTTCTGTATTTCAACATGATTTAGAGCTTGTTTTGGGAAAAGTGTTTATTTCTGTATTTCAATGTTGCAACTTGCTGAAAACTGTCCACAGTGTTCCTAACATCCTGATTAAACAGTACTGAAAAAAAATTAACTTCCAGAGTGCATCAAACATGATTTAGAGCTTGTTTATGGAAAAGTGTTTATTTCTGTATTTCAACATGATTTGAAGCTTGTTTTTGAAATGTGCTTATTTCTGTTTTTCAACATGATTTAGAGCATGTTTTTGGAAAAGTGTTTATTTCTGTATTTCAATGTTGCAACTTGCTGAAAACTGTCCACAGTGTTCCTAACATCCTGATTAAACAGTACTGAAAAAAATTAACTTCCAGAGTGCATCAAACATGATTTAGAGCTTGTTTATGGAAAAGTGTTTATTTCTGTATTTCAACATGATTTGGAGCTTGTTTTTGGAAAAGTGTCAATTTCTGTATTTCAACATGATTTGAAGCTTGTTTTTGAAAAGTGCTTATTTCTGTTTTTCAACATGATTTAGAGCTTGTTTTTGGAAAAGTGTTTATTTCTGTATTTCAATGTTGCAACTTGCTGAAAACTGTCCACAGTGTTCCTAACATCCTGATTAAACAGTACTGAAAAAAAATTAACTTCCAGAGTGCATCAAACATGATTTAGAGCTTGTTTATGAAAAAGTGTCAATTTCTGTATTTCAACATGATTTGGAGCTTGTTTTTGGAAAAGTGTTAATGTCTGTATTTCAACATGATTTAGAGTATGTTTTTGGAAAAGTGTTTATTTCTGTATTTCAATGTTGCAACTTGCTGAAAACTGTCCACAGTGTTCCTAACATCCTGATTAAACAGTACTGAAAAAAAATTAACTTCCAGAGTGCATCAAACATGATTTAGAGCTTGCTTATGGAAAAGTGTTTATTTCTGTATTTCAACATGATTTGAAGCTTGTTTTTGAAAAGTGCTTATTTCTGTTTTTCAACATGATTTAGAGCATGTTTTTGGAAAAGTGTTTATTTCTGTATTTCAATGTTGAAACTTGCTGAAAACTGTCCACAGTGTTCCTAACATCCTGATTAAACAGTACTGAAAAAAAAATTACTTCCAGAGTGCATCAAACATGATTTAGAGCTTGTTTATGGAAAAGTGTCAATTTCTGTATTTCAACATGATTTGGAGCTTGTTTTTGGAAAAGTGTTTATTTCTGTATTTCAACATGATTTAGAGCTTGTTTTTGGAAAAGTGTTTATTTCTGTATTTCAATGTTGCAACTTGCTGAAAACTGTCCACAGTGTTCCTAACATCCTGATTAAACAGTACTGAAAAAAATTAACTTCCAGAGTGCATCAAACATGATTTAGAGCTTGTTTATGGAAAAGTGTCAATTTCTGTATTTCAACATGATTTGGAGCTTGTTTTTGGAAAAGTGTCAATTTCTGTATTTCAACATGATTTGAAGCTTGTTTTTGAAAAGTGCTTATTTCTGTTTTTCAACATGATTTAGAGCTTGTTTTTGGAAAAGTGTTTATTTCTGTATTTCAATGTTGCAACTTGCTGTAAACTGTCCACAGTGTTCCTAACATCCTGATTAAACAGTACTGAAAAAAAATTAACTTCCAGAGTGCATCAAACATGATTTAGAGCTTGTTTATGGAAAAGTGTCAATTTCTGTATTTCAACATGATTTGGAGCTTGTTTTTGGGAAAGTGTTAATTTCTGTATTTCAACATGATTTAGAGCTTGTTTTTGGAAAAGTGTTTATTTCTGTATTTCAATGTTGCAACTTGCTGAAAACTGTCCACAGTGTTCCTAACATCCTGATTAAACAGTACTGAAAAAAATTAACTTCCAGAGTGCATCAAACATGATTTAGAGCTTGTTTATGGAAAAGTGTCAATTTCTGTATTTCAACATGATTTAGAGCTTGTTTATGGAAAAGTGTCAATTTCTGTATTTCAACATGATTTGGAGCTTGTTTTTGGAAAAGTGTTAATTTCTGTATTTCAACATGATTTAGAGCTTGTTTTTGGAAAAGTGTTTATTTCTGTATTTCAATGTTGCAACTTGCTGAAAACTGTCCACAGTGTTCCTAACATCCTGATTAAACAGTACTGAAAAAAAATTAACTTCCAGAGTGCATCAAACATGATTTAGAGTTGTTTATGGAAAAGTGTCAATTTCTGTATTTCAACATGATTTGGAGCTTGTTTTTGGAAAAGTGTTAATTTCTGTATTTCAACATGATTTAGAGCTTGTTTTTGGAAAAGTGTTTATTTCTGTATTTCAATGTTGCAACTTGCTGAAAACTGTCCACAGTGTTCCTAACATCCTGATTAAACAGTACTGAAAAAAAATTAACTTCCAGAGTGCATCAAACATGGTTTAGAGCTTGTTTATGGAAAAGTTTTTATTTCTGTATTTCAACATGATTTGGAGCTTGTTTTTGGAAAAGTGTCAATTTCTGTATTTCAACATGATTTGAAGCTTGTTTTTGGAAATGTGTTTATTTCTGTATTTCAACATGATTTGAAGCTTGTTTTTGAAAAGTGCTTATTTCTGTTTTTCAACATGATTTAGAGCATGTTTTTGGAAAAGTGTTTATTTCTGTATTTCAATGTTGCAACTTGCTGAAAACTGTCCACAGTGTTCCTAACATCCTGATTAAACAGTACTGAAAAAAAATTAACTTCCAGAATGCATCAAACATGATTTAGAGCTTGTTTATGGAAAAGTGTTTATTTCTGTATTTCAACATGATTTGAAGCTTGTTTTTGAAAAGTGCTTATTTCTGTTTTTCAACATGATTTAGAGCATGTTTTTGGAAAAGTGTTTATTTCTGTATTTCAATGTTGAAACTTGCTGAAAACTGTCCACAGTGTTCCTAACATCCTGATTAAACAGTACTGAAAAAAAATTTACTTCCAGAGTGCATCAAACATGATTTAGAGCTTGTTTATGGAAAAGTGTCAATTTCTGTATTTCAACATGATTTGGAGCTTGTTTTTGGAAAAGTGTTAATTTCTGTATTTCAACATGATTTAGAGCTTGTTTTTGGAAAAGTGTTTATTTCTGTATTTCAATGTTGCAACTTGCTAAAACTGTCCACAGTGTTCCTAACATCCTGATTAAACAGTACTGAAAAAAATTTAACTTCCAGAGTGCATCAAACATGATTTAGAGCTTGTTTATGGAAAAGTTTTTATTTCTGTATTTCAACATGATTTGGAGCTTGTTTTTGGAAAAGTGTCAATTTCTGTATTTCAACATGATTTGAAGCTTGTTTTTGAAAAGTGCTTATTTCTGTTTTTCAACATGATTTAGAGCTTGTTTTTGGAAAAGTGTTTATTTCTGTATTTCAACATGATTTAGAGTATGTTTTTGGAAAAGTGTTTATTTCTGTATTTCAATGTTGCAACTTGCTGAAAACTGACCACAGTGTTCCTAACATCCTGATTAAACAGTACTGAAAAAAATTAACTTCCAGAGTGCATCAAACATGATTTAGAGCTTGTTTATGGAAAAGTGTTTATTTCTGTATTTCAACATGATTTTAAGCTTGTTTTTGAAAAGTGCTTATTTCTGTATTTCAACATGATTTAGAGCATGTTTTTGGAAAAGTGTTTATTTCTGTATTTCAATGTTGAAACTTGCTGAAAACTGTCCACAGTGTTCCTAACATCCTGATTAAACAGTACTGAAAAAAAAATAACTTCCAGAGTGCATCAAACATGATTTAGAGCTTGTTTATGGAAAAGTGTCAATTTCTGTATTTCAACATGATTTGGAGCTTGTTTTTGGAAAAGTGTCAATTTCTGTATTTCAACATGATTTGAAGCTTGTTTTTGGAAAAATGTTAATTTCTATATTTCAACATGATTTAGAGCTTGTTTTTGGAAAAGTGTTTATTTCTGTATTTCAATGTTGCAACTTGCTGAAAACTGTCCACAGTGTTCCTAACATCCTGATTAAACAGTACTGAAAAAAAATTAACTTCCAGAGTGCATCAAACATGATTTAGAGCTTGTTTATGGAAAAGTGTCAATTTCTGTATTTCAACATGATTTGGAGCTTGTTTTTGGAAAAGTGTCAATTTCTGTATTTCAACATGATTTGAAGCTTGTTTTTGGAAAAGTGTTTATTTCTGTATTTCAATGTTGAAACTTGCTGAAAACTGTCCACAGTGTTCCTAACATCCTGATTAAACAGTACTGAAAAAAAATTAACTTCCAGAGTGCATCAAACATGATTTAGAGCTTGTTTATGGAAAAGTGTCAATTTCTGTATTTCAACATGATTTGGAGCTTGTTTTTGGAAAAGTGTCAATTTCTGTATTTCAACATGATTTGAAGCTTGTTTTTGAAAAGTGCTTATTTCTGTTTTTCAACATGATTTAGAGCATGTTTTTGGAAAAGTGTTTATTTCTGTATTTCAATGTTGAAACTTGCTGAAAACTGTCCACAGTGTTCCTAACATCCTGATTAAACAGTACTGAAAAAAAAATTACTTCCAGAGTGCATCAAACATGATTTAGAGCTTGTTTATGGAAAAGTGTCAATTTCTGTATTTCAACATGATTTGGAGCTTGTTTTTGGAAAAGTGTCAATTTCTGTATTTCAACATGATTTGAAGCTTGTTTTTGGAAAAGTGTTAATTTCTATATTTCAACATGATTTAGAGCTTGTTTTTGGAAAAGTGTTTATTTCTGTATTTCAATGTTGCAACTTGCTGAAAACTGTCCACAGTGTTCCTAACATCCTGATTAAACAGTACTGAAAAAAAATTAACTTCCAGAGTGCATCAAACATGATTTAGAGCTTGTTTATGGAAAAGTGTCAATTTCTGTATTTCAACATGATTTGGAGCTTGTTTTTGGAAAAGTGTCAATTTCTGTATTTCAACATGATTTGAAGCTTGTTTTTGGAAAAGTGTTTATTTCTGTATTTCAATGTTGCAACTTGCTGAAAACTGTCCACAGTGTTCCTAACATCCTGATTAAACAGTACTAAAAAAATTTAACTTCCAGAGTGCATCAAACATGATTTAGAGCTTGCTTATGGAAAAGTGTTTATTTCTGTATTTCAACATGATTTGAAGCTTGTTTTTGAAAAGCGCTTATTTCTGTTTTTCAACATGATTTAGAGCATGTTTTTGGAAAAGTGTTTATTTCTGTATTTCAATGTTGAAACTTGCTGAAAACTGTCCACAGTGTTCCTAACATCCTGATTAAACAGTACTGAAAAAAAATTTACTTCCAGAGTGCATCAAACATGATTTAGAGCTTGTTTATGGAAAAGTGTCAATTTCTGTATTTCAACATGATTTGGAGCTTGTTTTTGGAAAAGTGTTAATTTCTGTATTTCAACATGATTTAGAGCTTGTTTTTGGAAAAGTGTTTATTTCTGTATTTCAATGTTGCAACTTGCTAAAACTGTCCACAGTGTTCCTAACATCCTGATTAAACAGTACTGAAAAAAATTTAACTTCCAGAGTGCATCAAACATGATTTAGAGCTTGTTTATGGAAAAGTTTTTATTTCTGTATTTCAACATGATTTGGAGCTTGTTTTTGGAAAAGTGTCAATTTCTGTATTTCAACATGATTTGAAGCTTGTTTTTGAAAAGTGCTTATTTCTGTTTTTCAACATGATTTAGAGCTTGTTTTTGGAAAAGTGTTTATTTCTGTATTTCAACATGATTTAGAGTATGTTTTTGGAAAAGTGTTTATTTCTGTATTTCAATGTTGCAACTTGCTGAAAACTGACCACAGTGTTCCTAACATCCTGATTAAACAGTACTGAAAAAAATTAACTTCCAGAGTGCATCAAACATGATTTAGAGCTTGTTTATGGAAAAGTGTTTATTTCTGTATTTCAACATGATTTTAAGCTTGTTTTTGAAAAGTGCTTATTTCTGTATTTCAACATGATTTAGAGCATGTTTTTGGAAAAGTGTTTATTTCTGTATTTCAATGTTGAAACTTGCTGAAAACTGTCCACAGTGTTCCTAACATCCTGATTAAACAGTACTGAAAAAAAAATAACTTCCAGAGTGCATCAAACATGATTTAGAGCTTGTTTATGGAAAAGTGTCAATTTCTGTATTTCAACATGATTTGGAGCTTGTTTTTGGAAAAGTGTCAATTTCTGTATTTCAACATGATTTGAAGCTTGTTTTTGGAAAAGTGTTAATTTCTATATTTCAACATGATTTAGAGCTTGTTTTTGGAAAAGTGTTTATTTCTGTATTTCAATGTTGCAACTTGCTGAAAACTGTCCACAGTGTTCCTAACATCCTGATTAAACAGTACTGAAAAAAAATTAACTTCCAGAGTGCATCAAACATGATTTAGAGCTTGTTTATGGAAAAGTGTCAATTTCTGTATTTCAACATGATTTGGAGCTTGTTTTTGGAAAAGTGTCAATTTCTGTATTTCAACATGATTTGAAGCTTGTTTTTGGAAAAGTGTTTATTTCTGTATTTCAATGTTGCAACTTGCTGAAAACTGTCCACAGTGTTCCTAACATCCTGATTAAACAGTACTAAAAAAAATTAACTTCCAGAGTGCATCAAACATGATTTAGAGCTTGCTTATGGAAAAGTGTTTATTTCTGTATTTCAACATGATTTGAAGCTTGTTTTTGAAAAGTGCTTATTTCTGTTTTTCAACATGATTTAGAGCATGTTTTTGGAAAAGTGTTTATTTCTGTATTTCAATGTTGAAACTTGCTGAAAACTGTCCACAGTGTTCCTAACATCCTGATTAAACAGTACTGAAAAAAAATTAACTTCCAGAGTGCATCAAACATGATTTAGAGCTTGTTTATGGAAAAGTGTCAATTTCTGTATTTCAACATGATTTGGAGCTTGTTTTTGGAAAAGTGTCAATTTCTGTATTTCAACATGATTTGAAGCTTGTTTTTGAAAAGTGCTTATTTCTGTTTTTCAACATGATTTAGAGCATGTTTTTGGAAAAGTGTTTATTTCTGTATTTCAATGTTGAAACTTGCTGAAAACTGTCCACAGTGTTCCTAACATCCTGATTAAACAGTACTGAAAAAAAAATTACTTCCAGAGTGCATCAAACATGATTTAGAGCTTGTTTATGGAAAAGTGTCAATTTCTGTATTTCAACATGATTTGGAGCTTGTTTTTGGAAAAGTGTCAATTTCTGTATTTCAACATGATTTGAAGCTTGTTTTTGGAA
>NW_026601131.1:57500-60000 GCF_029448725.1 Salvelinus fontinalis
AGAGACAGAGAGACAGAGAGACAGAGACACAGAGACAGAGAGACAGAGAGACAGAGAGACAGAGAAACAGAGAAACAGAGAGACAGAGACAGAGACAGAGACACAGAGACACAGAGACACAGAGACACAGAGACAGAGAGACAGAGAGACAGAGACAGAGACAGATACAGAGAGACAGAGAGACAGAGAGACACAGAGACACAGAGACACAGAGACACAGAGACAGAGAGACAGAGAGACAGAGAGACACAGAGACACAGCGAGACAGAGACACAGAGACACAGAGACACAGAGACACAGAGACAGAGAGACAGAGAGACAGAGAGACAGAGAGACAGAGAAACAGAGAAACAGAGAAACAGAGAGACAGAGAGACAGAGACAGAGACACAGAGACACAGACACACAGAGACAGAGAGACAGAGAGACAGAGAGACAGAGACAGAGACAGAGACAGAGACAGAGACAGAGACAGAGACACAGAGAGACAGAGAGACAGAGAGACAGAGACAGAGACAGAGACAGAGAGACAGAGAGACAGAGAGACAGAGAGACAGAGAGACAGAGAGACACAGAGACACAGAGACACAGAGACAGAGAGACAGAGAGACAGAGAGACACAGAGACACATAGACACAGAGAGACACAGAGAGACAGAGAGACAGAGAGACAGAGAGACAGAGACATTGAGACATTGAGACACAGAGACACAGAGACACAGAGACAGAGAGACAGAGAGACAGAGAGACACATAGACACAGAGACACAGAGACACAGAGACAGAGAGACAGAGAGACAGAGAGACACAGAGACACAGAGACACAGAGACAGAGAGACAGAGACAGAGACAGAGAGACAGAGACAGAGAGACAGAGAGACAGAGAGACAGAGACAGAGACAGAGACAGAGAGACAGAGACAGCGAGACACAAAGACAGATAGACACAGAGACACAGAGAGACAGAGAGACACAGAGACAGAGAGACAGAGAGACAGAGAGACACAGAGACAGAGAGACAGAGACACAGAGACACAGAGCCAGAGAGACAGAGAGACAGAGAGACAGAGACAGAGACAGAGACAGAGAGACAGAGACAGAGAGACACAAAGACAGATAGACACAGAGACACAGAGAGACAGAGAGACACAGAGACAGAGAGACAGAGAGACAGAGACACAGAGACAGAGAGACACAGAGACAGAGAGACAGAGAGACAGAGACACAGAGACACAGAGAGACAGAGAGACAGAGAGAGACAGAGAGACACAGAGCCAGAGAGACAGAGAGACAGAGAGACACAGAGACAGAAAGACACAGAGACACAGAGACACAGAGACAGAGAGACAGAGAGACAGAGACACAGAGACACAGAGAGACAGAGAGACAGAGAGAGACAGAGAGAGACAGAGAGACAGAGACAGAGACAGAGACAGAGACAGAGACACAGAAACAGAGACAGAGACACAGAGAGACAGAGAGACAGAGAGACAGAGACACAGAGACACAGAGACACAGAGACACAGAGACACAGAGACAGAGACAGAGACAGAGACAGAGAGACAGAGAGACAGAGAGACAGAGAGACAGAGAGACAGAGAGACAGAGACAGAGAGACAGAGAGACAGAGACACAGAGACTGAGACACAGAGACACAGAGACACAGAGAGACAGAGACAGAGAGAGACAGAGACAGAGACACAGAGACACAGAGAGACAGAGACAGAGACAGAGACACAGAGACAGAGAGACATAGAGACATAGAGACACAGAGACACAGAGACAGAGAGACAGAGAGACACAGAGACAGAGAGACAGAGAGACAGAGACAGAGACAGAGACACAGAAATAGAGACAGAGAGACAGCGAGACAGAGAGACAGAGAGACAGAGACAGAGAGACACAGAGACACAGAGACAGAGAGACAGACAGAGACAGAGAGACAGACAGAGACAGAGAGACAGAGACAGAGAGACAGAGACAGAGAGACAGAGACAGAGACAGAGAGACAGAGAGACAGAGAGACAGAGACACAGAGACACAGAGACACAGAGACACAGAGACAGAGACAGAGACAGAGACAGAGACAGAGAGACAGAGACACAGAGACACAGAGACAGAGAGACAGAGACACAGAGACACAGAGCCAGAGAGACAGAGAGACAGAGAGACAGAGAGACAGAGACAGAGAGACAGAGACAGAGAGACACAAAGACTGATAGACACAGAGACACAGAGAGACAGAGAGACACAGAGACAGAGAGACAGAGAGACAGAGACAGAGAGACACAGAGACAGAGAGACAGAGAGACAGAGAGACACAGAGACAGAGAGACAGAGACACAGAGACACAGAGCCAGAGAGACAGAGAGACACAGAGACAGAGAGACAGAGACACAGAGACACAGAGCCAGAGAGACAGAGAGACAGAGAGACAGAGAGACAGAGACAGAGACAGAGAGACAGAGACAGAGAGACACAAAGACAGATAGACACAGAGACAC
>NW_026601132.1:2500-74281 GCF_029448725.1 Salvelinus fontinalis
GACACCTTTATAGAGTGGTATACTATAAACACCTTTATAGAGTGGTATACTGTAGGACACCTTTATAGAGTGGTATACTATAAACACCTTTATAGAGTGGTATACTGTAGGACACCTTTATAGAGTGGTATACTATAAACACCTTTATAGAGTGGTATACTGTAGGACACCTTTATAGAGTGGTATACTGTAAACACCTTTATAGAGTGGTATACTGTAGGACACCTTTATAGAGTGGTATACTATAAACACCTTTATAGAGTGGTTACTGTAAACACCTTTATAGAGTGGTATACTGTAGGACACCTTTATAGAGTGGTATACTGTAAACACCTTTATAGAGTGGTATACTGTAGGACACCTTTATAGAGTGGTATACTGTAGGACATCCTTTATAGAGTGGTATACTGTAAACACCTTTATAGAGTGGTAGATACTGTAGGACACCTTTATAGAGTGGTTATACTGTAAACACCTTTATAGAGTGGTATACTGTAGGGACACCTTTATAGAGTGGATATACTGTAAACACCTTTATAGAGTGGTATACTGTAAACACCTTTATAGAGTGGTATACTGTAGGACACCTTTATAGAGTGGTATACTGTAGGGACACCTTTATAGAGTGGTATACTGTAGGACACCTTCATAGAGTGGTATACTGTAAACACCTTTATAGAGTGGTATACTGTAAACACCTTTATAGAGTGGTATACTGTAGGACACCTTTATAGAGTGGTATACTGTAGGACACCTTTATAGAGTGGTATACTGTAGGACACCTTCATTAGAGTGGTATACTGTAAACACCTTTATAGAGTGGTATACTGTAAACACCTTTATAGAGTGGTATACTGTAAACACCTTTATAGAGTGGTATACTGTAGGACACCTTTATAGAGTGGTATACTGTAGGACACCTTTATAGAGTGGTATACTGTAAACACCTTTATAGAGTGGTATACTGTAGGACACCTTTATAGAGTGGTATACTGTAAACACCTTTATAGAGTGGTATACTGTAGGACACCTTTATAGAGTGGTATACTGTAAACACCTTTATAGAGTGGTATACTGTAAACACCTTTATAGAGTGGTATACTGTAGGACACCTTTATAGAGTGGTATACTGTAGGACACCTTTATAGAGTGGTATACTGTAAACACCTTTATAGAGTGGTATACTGTAGGACACCTTTATAGAGTGGTATACTGTAAACACCTTTATAGAGTGGTATACTGTAGGACACCTTTATAGAGTGGTATACTGTAGGACACCTTTATAGAGTGGTATACTGTAAACACCTTTATAGAGTGGTATACTGTAAACACCTTTATAGAGTGGTATACTGTAAACACCTTTATAGAGTGGTATATTGTAGGACACCTTTATAGAGTGGTATACTGTAGGACACCTTTATAGAGTGGTATACTGTAAACACCTTTATAGAGTGGTATACTGTAAACACCTTTATAGAGTGGTATACTGTAGGACACCTTTATAGAGTGGTATACTGTAGGACACCTTTATAGAGTGGTATACTGTAAACACCTTTATAGAGTGGTATACTGTAGGACACCTTTATAGAGTGGTATACTGTAAACACCTTTATAGAGTGGTATACTGTAAACACCTTTATAGAGTGGTATACTGTAGGACACCTTTATAGAGTGGTATACTGTAGGACACCTTTATAGAGTGGTATACTGTAGGACACCTTTATAGAGTGGTATACTGTAGGACACCTTTATAGAGTGGTATACTGTAAACACCTTTATAGAGTGGTATACTGTAAACACCTTTATAGAGTGGTATACTGTAGGACACCTTTATAGAGTGGTATACTGTAAACACCTTTATAGAGTGGTATACTGTAGGACACCTTTATAGAGTGGTATACTGTAGGATACCTTTATAGAGTGGTATACTGTAGGACACCTTTATAGAGTGGTATACTGTAAACACCTTTATAGAGTGGTATACTGTAGGACACCTTTATAGAGTGGTATACTGTAGGACACCTTTATAGAGTGGTATACTGTAAACACCTTTATAGAGTGGTATACTGTAGGACACCTTTATAGAGTGGTATACTGTAGGACACCTTTATAGAGTGGTATACTGTAAACACCTTTATAGAGTGGTATACTGTAGGACACCTTTATAGAGTGGTATACTATAAACACCTTTATAGAGTGGTATACTGTAGGACACCTTTATAGAGTGGTATACTATAAACACCTTTATAGAGTGGTATACTGTAGGACACCTTTATAGAGTGGTATACTATAAACACCTTTATAGAGTGGTATACTGTAGGACACCTTTATAGAGTGGTATACTGTAAACACCTTTATAGAGTGGTATACTGTAGGACACCTTTATAGAGTGGTATACTATAAACACCTTTATAGAGTGGTATACTGTAAACACCTTTATAGAGTGGTATACTGTAGGACACCTTTATAGAGTGGTATACTGTAAACACCTTTATAGAGTGGTATACTGTAGGACACCTTTATAGAGTGGTATACTGTAGGACACCTTTATAGAGTGGTATACTGTAAACACCTTATAGAGTGGTATACTGTAGGACACCTTTATAGAGTGGTATACTGTAAACACCTTTATAGAGTGGTATACTGTAGGACACCTTTATAGAGTGGTATACTGTAAACACCTTTATAGAGTGGTATACTGTAAACACCTTTATAGAGTGGTATACTGTAGGACACCTTTATAGAGTGGTATACTGTAGGACACCTTTATAGAGTGGTATACTGTAGGACACCTTCATAGAGTGGTATACTGTAAACACCTTTATAGAGTGGTATACTGTAAACACCTTTATAGAGTGGTATACTGTAGGACACCTTTATAGAGTGGTATACTGTAGGACACCTTTATAGAGTGGTATACTGTAGGACACCTTCATAGAGTGGTATACTGTAAACACCTTTATAGAGTGGTATACTGTAAACACCTTTATAGAGTGGTATACTGTAAACACCTTTATAGAGTGGTATACTGTAGGACACCTTTATAGAGTGGTATACTGTAGGACACCTTTATAGAGTGGTATACTGTAAACACCTTTATAGAGTGGTATACTGTAGGACACCTTTATAGAGTGGTATACTGTAAACACCTTTATAGAGTGGTATACTGTAGGACACCTTTATAGAGTGGTATACTGTAAACACCTTTATAGAGTGGTATACTGTAAACACCTTTATAGAGTGGTATACTGTAGGACACCTTTATAGAGTGGTATACTGTAGGACACCTTTATAGAGTGGTATACTGTAAACACCTTTATAGAGTGGTATACTGTAGGACACCTTTATAGAGTGGTATACTGTAAACACCTTTATAGAGTGGTATACTGTAGGACACCTTTATAGAGTGGTATACTGTAGGACACCTTTATAGAGTGGTATACTGTAAACACCTTTATAGAGTGGTATACTGTAAACACCTTTATAGAGTGGTATACTGTAAACACCTTTATAGAGTGGTATATTGTAGGACACCTTTATAGAGTGGTATACTGTAGGACACCTTTATAGAGTGGTATACTGTAAACACCTTTATAGAGTGGTATACTGTAAACACCTTTATAGAGTGGTATACTGTAGGACACCTTTATAGAGTGGTATACTGTAGGACACCTTTATAGAGTGGTATACTGTAAACACCTTTATAGAGTGGTATACTGTAGGACACCTTTATAGAGTGGTATACTGTAAACACCTTTATAGAGTGGTATACTGTAAACACCTTTATAGAGTGGTATACTGTAGGACACCTTTATAGAGTGGTATACTGTAGGACACCTTTATAGAGTGGTATACTGTAGGACACCTTTATAGAGTGGTATACTGTAAACACCTTTATAGAGTGGTATACTGTAGGATACCTTTATAGAGTGGTATACTGTAAACACCTTTATAGAGTGGTATACTGTAAACACCTATATAGAGTGGTATACTGTAGGACACCTTTATAGACTGGTATACTGTAGGACACCTTTGTAGAGTGGTATACTGTAGGACACCTTTATAGAGTGGTATACTGTAGACACCTATATAGAGTGGTATACTGTAGGACACCTTTATAGAGTGGTATACTGTAAACACCTTTATAGAGTGGTATACTGTAGGACACCTTTGTAGAGTGGTATACTGTAGGACACCTTTATAGAGTGGTGTACTGTAAACACCTTTATAGAGTGGTATACTGTAAACACCTTTATAGAGTGGTATACTGTAGGACACCTTTATAGAGTGGTATACTGTAAACACCTATATAGAGTGGTGTACTGTAAACACCTTTATAGAGTGGTATACTGTAGGACACCTTTATAGAGTGGTATACTGTAGGACACCTTTATAGAGTGGTATACTGTAAACACCTTTATAGAGTGGTATACTGTAAACACCTTTATAGAGTGGTATACTGTAGGACACCTTTATAGAGTGGTATACTGTAAACACCTATATAGAGTGGTGTACTGTAAACACCTTTATAGAGTGGTATACTGTAAACACCTTTATAGAGTGGTATACTGTAAACACCTTTATAGAGTGGTATACTGTAAACACCTTTATAGAGTGGTATACTGTAGGACACCTTTATAGAGTGGTGTACTGTAAACACCTTTATAGAGTGGTATACTGTAAACACCTATATAGAGTGGTATACTGTAAACACCTTTATAGAGTGGTATACTGTAAACACCTTTATAGAGTGGTATACTGTAAACACCTTTATAGAGTGGTATACTGTAAACACCTTTATAGAGTGGTGTACTGTAAACACCTTTATAGAGTGGTATACTGTAGGATACCTTTATAGAGTGGTGTACTGTAAACACCTTTATAGAGTGGTGTACTGTAAACACCTTTATAGAGTGGTATACTGTAAACACCTTTATAGAGTGGTATACTGTAGGACACCTTTATAGAGTGGTATACTGTAGGACACCTTTATAGAGTGGTATACTGTAGGACACCTTTATAGAGTGGTATACTGTAAACACCTATATAGAGTGGTATACTGTAAACACCTTTATAGAGTGGTATACTGTAGGACACCTTTATAGAGTGGTATACTGTAAACACCTATATAGAGTGGTATACTGTAAACACCTTTATAGAGTGGTGTACTGTAAACACCTTTATAGAGTGGTATACTGTAAACACCTTTATAGAGTGGTATACTGTAAACACCTTTATAGAGTGGTATACTGTAAACACCTTTATAGAGTGGTATACTGTAGGACACCTTTATAGAGTGGTATACTGTAAACACCTTTATAGAGTGGTATACTGTAAACACCTTTATAGAGTGGTATACTGTAAACACCTTTATAGAGTGGTATACTGTAAACACCTTTATAGAGTGGTATACTGTAAACACCTTTATAGAGTGGTATACTGTAGGACACCTTTATAGAGTGGTATACTGTAAACACCTATATAGAGTGGTGTACTGTAAACACCTTTATAGAGTGGTATACTGTAAACACCTTTATAGAGTGGTATACTGTAAACACCTTTATAGAGTGGTATACTGTAAACACCTTTATAGAGTGGTATACTGTAGGACACCTTTATAGAGTGGTATACTGTAAACATCTTTATAGAGTGGTATACTGTAAACACCTTTATAGAGTGGAATACTGTAGGACACCTTTATAGAGTGGTATACTGTAGGACACCTTTATAGAGTGGTATACTGTAAACACCTTTATAGAGTGGTATACTGTAAACACCTTTATAGAGTGGTATACTGTAGGACACCTTTATAGAGTGGTATACTGTAGGACACCTTTATAGAGTGGTATACTGTAGGACACCTTTATAGAGTGGTATACTGTAAACACCTTTATAGAGTGGTATACTGTAGGACACCTTTATAGACTGGTATACTGTAGGACACCTTTATAGAGTGGTATACTGTAGGATACCTTTATAGAGTGGTATACTGTAGGACACCTTTATAGAGTGGTATACTGTAAACACCTTTATAGAGTGGTATACTGTAGGACACCTTTATAGACTGGTATACTGTAGGACACCTTTATAGAGTGGTATACTGTAGGATACCTTTATAGAGTGGTGTACTGTAGGACACCTTTATAGAGTGGTATACTGTAAAAACCTTTATAGAGTGGTATACTGTAAACACCTTTATAGAGTGGTATACTGTAGGACACCTTTATAGAGTGGTATACTGGAGGACACCTTTATAGAGTGGTATACTGTAAACACCTTTATAGAGTGGTGTACTGTAAACACCTTTATAGAGTGGTATACTGTAAACACCTTTATAGAGTGGTATACTGTAAACACCTATATAGAGTGGTATACTGTAGGACACCTTTATAGAGTGGTATACTGTAAACACCTTTATAGAGTGGTATACTGTAAACACCTTTATAGAGTGGTATACTGTAGGACACCTTTATAGAGTGGTATACTGTAGGACACCTTTATAGAGTGGTATACTGTAAACACCTATATAGAGTGGTATACTGTAGGACACCTTTATAGAGTGGTATACTGTAAACACCTTTATAGAGTGGTATACTGTAAACACCTTTATAGAGTGGTATACTGTAGGACACCTTTATAGAGTGGTATACTGTAGGACACCTTTATAGAGTGGTATACTGTAGGACACCTTTATAGAGTGGTATACTGTAGGACACCTTTATAGAGTGGTATACTGTAGGACACCTTTATAGAGTGGTATACTGTAAACACCTTTATAGAGTGGTATACTGTAGGACACCTTTATAGGGTGGTATACTGTAAACACCTTTATAGAGTGGTATACTGTAGGACACCTTTATAGAGTGGTATACTGTAAACACCTTTATAGAGTGGTATACTGTAGGACACCTTTATAGAGTGGTATACTGTAAACACCTATATAGAGTGGTATACTGTAAACACCTTTATAGAGTGGTATACTGTAGGACACCTTTATAGAGTGGTATACTGTAAACACCTTTATAGAGTGGTATACTGTAAACACCTTTATAGAGTGGTATACTGTAGGACACCTTTATAGAGTGGTATACTGTAGGACACCTTTATAGAGTGGTATACTGTAAACACCTTTATAGAGTGGTATACTGTAGGACACCTTTATAGAGTGGTATACTGTAAACACCTTTATAGAGTGGTATACTGTAGGACACCTTTATAGAGTGGTATACTGTAAACACCTTTATAGAGTGGTATACTGTAGGACACCTTTATAGAGTGGTATACTGTAGGACACCTTTATAGAGTGGTATACTGTAGGACACCTTTATAGGGTGGTATACTGTAAACACCTTTATAGAGTGGTATACTGTAGGACACCTTTATAGAGTGGTATACTGTAAACACCTTTATAGAGTGGTATACTGTAAACACCTTTATAGAGTGGTATACTGTAATCACCTTTATAGAGTGGTATACTGTAAACACCTATATAGACTGGTATACTGTAAACACCTTTATAGAGTGGTATACTGTAAACACCTATATAGAGTGGTATACTGTAGGACACCTTTATAGAGTGGTATACTGTAGGACACCTTTATAGAGTGGTATACTGTAAACACCTTTATAGAGTGGTATACTGCCTATCCGAGGCACAGTTGATTGGACAGTGATGACCTTCGTATGTCCGTCACCAAATGTCCGTTCCAAATGACACCCTTTTCCCTACATGGGTCCAAGTCAAAGGATGTTCACTATTTAGGGAATAGGGTGTCGTTGGTGACGCAGACCAAATGTCCGTCCCGGAAGGCAAGGGATGGAAATCAAGCAACAATTTAGCATAATCTGGTTCCTGGTCATTACCTGGCTGTGTTGACTTCCCCTCTGTTGTTATGTTAATGGACAGAGTTAGAAGAGGTGTGTGTGTGTGTGTGTGTGTGTGTGTGTGTGTGTGTGTCTGTGTGTGTGTGTGTGTGTGTGTGTGTGTGTGTGTGTGTGTGTGTGTGTGTGTGTGTGTGTGTGTGTGTGTGTGTGTGTGTGTGTGTGTGTGTGTGTGTGTGTGTCTGTGTATGAGTGATATACAAAGGTAAGGTAGGGAAGCACGAAGTGAGCAGAGTACTATACAGTCTCCTTCAGCTCCTGAGACAGACACATCACCTGTAAACTCCCAGAGGAAGAGAGGGACGGAGAACTACTCTGAGACACGTAGGGCACCATGATAACTTTTGTTTTGAGTTTTGATTCAACTGGAATTGGACTAGGTAATATCAAATAAATATGGAACAAAAATATATTGATAGATATGAGATGTCAAAATTGGCGTTGACTTTTTAAAGATGCTATAAGCTTCATATTGGTGACTGAAATATTATATTTTAAAGCTAAATAGGAAATGAAAGCTGACATGTGAATGATCATGTAATATGGTAATGTCTTCTTCACCTTTCCCTCTGGTTGGTGAGGTAACATTTGTGATGTATGTAATTTTGCATCACAACACAAAGGATTCTCTGACATTAATTCTTTCTTAACATTTTTTATCTGTCAACACAAGAACCCTGGAACTCCCCGAAGATCTCAGAACATCTCTGTCATTCCTGTGGTTCCATAGATTCTATTGGACTGAAGAGAAGAACATCTCTGTCATTCCGGTGGTTCCATAGATTCTATTGGACTGAAGAGAAGATGAACACCTCTGTGGTCAACGACTCGTCTCCCTCCGTTACCCTGGACAACCTGAACAACTACATGGCCCAGACCAAATATCTCTTCACCATCGCCTACACACTCAACCTCATCCTGGGTCTCCCCACCAATGTCTACGTCCTGTGGCTGATAGTGACCGGAGCGGGAGGGACGATGGCTTCAGAGTTCTTCTCTCTCAATCTGACCGTGTCTGAGATCCTCTACTGTCTATTCAATCTCTTGGCTTTGTTGGACTACTATCTGGTGAATGGCTTGCTCCTGCCTGCCAGGGCTTTCTCTGTGGGTTTACTTACTGTGAGTCGTCCTCTGTTCCAGTGTTGTATCTGTGTGGAGCGCTACCTGGCGGTGGTCCACCCTGTAACCTTCCTGAAGTACAAACCCCTGAGATACAGGGTGGGGTGTTGTGGTGTTGTCTGGCTGTTGGTTCTTGGGTTCTGCCTCGCTGCATTGTTCATGTCTTTCTCAACCACGTTCTATTATTTTTTCTTGGCTCAGTATGTGGTTGTGTTTTCTGTTGAGTTGTTCTGCTGCCTGGCTGTTCTCAGAGCTCTGAGACGTCCCGGTCCGGGTGAAGGAGAGAGAGAGGGGGAAGGGATGAACAACATGAAGAGAAAGGCTTTTTGGATCATTCTGGTAATTCTAGTGTCTGTGGTCGTGAGTGTTCTTCCTATCATGGTCACTGTGTCTTTCCAAAGGTACCTGAACTTCAATGACTTCTACTTTGCTCTCTCCATCTCTTTCTCCTTTGTAATCATCTCTGGGTTCGTTCAGCCCCTCCTCTACCTCCACAGGGCTGGGAAACTGCCCTGTATCTGTGGACCTTGAGAGTAGCTCCCCTTAACATGAAGCATTTCTACCTGAAAATAGCTCAAAATGTCAATAATACTGTATAGCTTTAGTAGTAATGGATTAAAATTCCCCAAGATACATGTATAATTATGGTCCCTGCCATTACAGTTGGAACATTTTGTTACTTTCCCAGAATCCCAAGGTTTTCCAGATATCCCGGTTGGAAGATTCCCGGAATCAGAATTCGGAATCAGAATTCGGAATCAGAATTCGGAATCAGAATTCCAGGATTTCTGGTAAACCTAGTAATTTTGGAAAATGTATTTTCTCTTTGCAACACAACCTGAAACAATTGTTAATTTTATAATATTAGTACAGTCAGAAAGCAGTGCTAGGCCATCTCAGGCATTACCTCAAGGCAACTGAAACTATCGCTGACATGTTGCATGCAGCTCACATTGTCTTCCATCAGAAAGCACGATGATACAATGCCGTCTCCTAACATTGAGGAATGTTTTGACTTTTATAGGAACACAAGATGTGCTGAATCTATAGGGTTCTCTCTCTTTTGTAGCCGTTTCCTGCCGTCAAATGAACAAATCTCCCTCAAGCGGTCCTCATGGGTGTAATGTTATTCATATTTTTCATAATTTAATAATTAATAAACATAATCGAAAATGATGTATATAAAGTGTAATATTGGGATGAAACCTCTAAATGTAATACATTTCAACTGTATATCTGACATGGTACAGGTGTCTAACAGTTGTGTTATAGTTCGGTCTTCTGTGATGTATATAAAGTGTAATATTGGGATGAAAACTCTAAATGTAATACATTTCAACTGTATATCTGACATGGTACAGGTGTCTAACAGTTGTGTTATAGTTCGGTCTTCTGTGATGTATATAAAGTGTAATATTGGGATGAAACCTCTAAATGTAATACATTTCAACTGTATATCTGACATGGTACAGGTGTCTAACAGTTGTGTTATAGTTCGGTCTTCTGTGATGTATATAAAGTGTAATATTGGGATGAAAACACTAAATGTAATACATTTCAACTGTATATCTGACATGGTACAGGTGTCTAACAGTTGTGTTATAGTTCGGTCTTCTGTGATGTATATAAAGTGTAATATTGGGATGAAAACACTAAATGTAATACATTTCAACTGTATATCTGACATGGTACAGGTGTCTTCTTCTGTTTAAGCTCATAACCATGTGTGTGAGGTGAATACTTTTGTTTCAAAGTAGATTTGTTTAAGACTTCCAAGAATCAGTCTGTGTGACTCTGATTTCGCCCACATTTATCTGTATATCTGACATTCTGTTTGAATCTGTTTAACATATTATACTGTTTATTGCCTTATCAGGTTTTAATATTATTTCATAGGACTTTTGTTATCATCATTACATTTTACCACTGTTAATGGCACTGTGTGAATTTCTCTCGTTTAATCATTATTCAGATTGTTAACATAGTTAAAGGGTTCAAACCAAAAGGACTCCCTGCCACATTTTTGGTAAACGTCTGAGGGAGGGGCTGCATAAATGTCACCGCTCTTAAATTCATAGATGGAGATGTGGACGTGTGGACTGACCTTCCATGAGATCAACATGAAAGTCTTAACCATGTTTTACAATTACATTGTTCACAAACAGTTGAGTAAAACAAGCCCATATTTTGGGTTCTAATTTAATTAGAAAGTTGAACTAAGTGTTTTGTTTAATCTGGTCACATGACCTGGATTTTAACCTTTATTTTAAGAGCTTTTCCAGAAATGAGAATTAGACCAAAAATGAAAGCAGTTGTCTGAGGATGGCGCTTGACCATCTGCCTTCAGAAAGGTTCAAATCCAGGTCATGTGACACGATTCACCAAAACAAAGGACTCTAGTCATGAGACACTACAAATCATATTCTTCAAGAATAAATGGCTGAATAAATGGCTTTATATCATTAATTAAAAAGAAATAAAATGGACGTACCAATCCCAGATTGAACCTTTAATTGAACTTTATTGATAGTTGTTCTTGTTAGAAACGTAAACTTGAATCAGTTAAAGATGGTTGTTTATATTTGATGGTTCCCTTGTTGTTCTTCATAATTTAATAAATGGTCCAATCATATCTGAACTGTGGAAACTCTTGTTGTTCATCACACTTTAATAAATGGTCCAATCATATCTGAACTGTGGAAACTCTTGTTGTTCATCACACTATAATAAATGGTCCAATCATATCTGAACTGTGGAAACTCTTGTTGTTCATCACACTTTAATAAATGGTCCAATCATATCTGAACTGTGGAAACTCTTGTTGTTCTTCATACTTTAATAAATGGTCCAATCATACCTGAACTGTGGAAACTCTTGTTGATCGTTCTCTGACATTGGCAAATAAAACGTTGTCTAGTTAAATGTATCACTACCACCTTGTCCCTCATGGATAGAGTGCTGCTCCTGGTGCTGTTACAGACAGGAAGTAGATCTTACTACTATCTGTAGTGATGAACTCTGCTTCCTGAATATTAAACTATGTCCAGGCTGAACACCTGTGTGTCCAACATTCTGCAAACAAATGCAGCTCCTTATTGGAGTAACGTGAAGTTGCACCCAGATGATGATCTTGGGTCAGTTTTGTGGCTTAGCAGTTCAGACGTCTTTTTCCGTATTGTCGTGTCGTGTCCTGTATATATATATATTTACACCTTTTCTTCACATATCTTTTATTTATTTTATTATCCAAGAACTCAACTACAAAAGCTTTCCTGCAAAAGCTTTCCTGCAACCCGCTTCACCAATTACAATAAGTATTATTTACCTCAATCTGAAAATCCATCGTGGAAGATAGCCAGGGGCTAATTCAGAAGCTAGCCTGAAAGCTAACCAGAAGCTACTCTGATAGCTAGCCAGAAGCTAATCTGTAGCTGCCCCGAAATTAGCCGGTTTGCTGGCTAGCGTTGGTGTTTCAGCTGCCCACGTTTTGCGGTCATCAGCTATTCCTTTAGCTCGATAATCTACCGGCACTTTTGTGCAACGCGACTCGGACCGGAGCATTCCGGGACTTTTTTTCTCTCAGTTTCCCCGGATTCCAACCGCAGGCTCTGGACACTTGCACCTTGATTTCGCAGCTAGCTAGCTGCATACCGTGTGACTATTGGCTTACGTCGACCCCGGAGCAAACTCAAATCATGCTGGAGCTAGCCAGCTGAGGAGTTCCATCACCATCTGGACCCGTTTCTTTTGTTGCTGCTGCAGATACGGAACCCCACCGGGCCTTCACGACTGACTGCCGACGTTATCTGCCCGAGGGATTTATCCAACCGGCACCTCCGTCCCGACGTTACCTGAACGCTCATCTGAGGCCCGCTAATCGTTAGCTGTCTTATCGGCTGCTATCTGAACAAAACCCCACTACACGGAACCTACCGACGGAAACGCACGAGGTATCTACAAACAGACCTCCATCCTATGCTGCTACCGATAGCCATATACCCGGCCAGCTGTCTGGATCGCCACGACCCCAACCAACCTCTACTCACTGGACCCTTATTGATCACTCGATTAAGCATGCCTCTCCTTAATGTAAATATGCCTTGTCCATTGCTGTTCTGGTTAGTGTTTATTGGCTTATTTCACTGTAGAGATTCTAGCCCTGCTCTCTATACCATATCCAACCTCTCAGTTCCACCACCCACATATGCGATGACATCACCTGGTTTCAATGATGTTTCTAGAGACAAGATCTCTCTCATCATCACTCAATACCTAGGTTTACCTCCACTGTATTCACATCCTACCATACCTTTGTCTGTACATTATTCCTTTAAACTATTTTATCGCCCCCAGAAACTTCCTTTTACTCTCTGCTCTAGTAGCTCTAGGCGACCAATTCTCATAGCTTTTAGCCGTACCCTTATCCTACTTCTCCTCTGTTCCTCTGGTGATGTAGAGGTGAATCCAGGCCCTGCAGTACCTGGCTCCACTCCTATTCCCCAGGCGCTCTCTTTTGATGACTTCTGTAACCGTAATAGCCTTGGCTTCATGCATGTTAACATTAGAAGCCTCCTCCCTTAGTTTGTTTTGTTCACTGCTTTAGCACACTCTACCAACCCGGATGTTTTAGCCGTGTCTGAATCCTGGCTTAGAAAGACCACCAAAAATTCAGACATTTTTATCCCCAATTACAATATTTTCAGACAAGATAGAACGGCCAAAGGGGGCGGTGTTGCAATCTACTGCAAAGACTGCCTGCAGAGTTCTGTTATACTATCCAGGTCTGTTCCCAAACAATTTGAACTTCTACTTTTAAAAATCCACCTCTCTAAAAACAAGTCTCTCACCGTTGCCGCCTGCTATAGACCACCCTCTGCCCCCAGCTGTGCTCTGGACACTATATGTGAACTGATTGCCCCCCATCTATCTTCAGAGCTCGTGCTGCTAGGCGACCTAAATTTGAACATGCTCAACACCCCAGCCACCCTACAATCTAAGCTTGATGCCCTCAATCTCACACAAATTATCAATGAACCTACCAGGTACCACCCCAATTCTGTAAACACGGGTACCCTCATAGATATCATCCTAACAAACTTGCCCTCCAAATACACCTCTGCTGTTTTCAACCAAGATCTCAGCGATCACTGCCTCATTGCCTGCATCCGTAATGGGTCAGCGGTCAAACGACCTCCACTCATCACTGTCAAACGTTCCCTGAAACACTTCAGCGAGCAGGCCTTCCTAATCGACCTGGCCGGGGTATCCTGGAAGGATATTGATCTCATCCCGTCAGTAGAGGATGCCTGGTCATTTTTTAAAAATGCCTTCCTCACCATCTTGAATAAGCATGCCCCATTCAAGAAATTTAGAACCAGGAACAGATATAGCCCTTGGTTCTCTCCTGACCTGACTGCCCTTAACCAACAGAAAAACATCCTATGGCGTTCTGCATTAGCATCGAACAGCCCCCGTGATATGCAACTTTTCAGGGAAGCCAGAAACCAATATACACAGGCAGTTAGAACAGCCAAGGCTAGCTTTTTCAAGCAGAAATTTGCTTCCTGCAACACAAATTCAAAAAAGTTCTGGGACACCGTAAAGTCCATGGAGAATAAGAACACCTCCTCCCAGCTTCCAACCGCTCTGAAGATAGGAAACACTGTCACCACCGACAAATCCACTATAATTGAGAATTTCAATAAGCATTTTTCTACGGCTGGCCATGCTTTCCACCTGGCTACCCCTACCCCGGACAACAGCACTGCCCTCCCCTCTGCTACTCGCCCAAGCCTTCCCCATTTCTCTTTCTCCCAAATACAGTCAGCTGATGTTCTTAATGAGCTGCAAAATCTGGACCCTTACAAATCAGCCGGGCTAGATAATCTGGACCCTTTCTTTCTAAAACTATCTGCTGAAATTGTTGCCACCCCTATTACTAGCCTCTTCAACCTCTCTTTCGTGTCGTCTGAGATCCCCAAAGATTGGAAAGCAGCTGCGGTTATCCCCCTCTTCAAAGGGGGGGACACCATTGACCCTAACTGCTACAGACCTATATCTATCCTACCCTGCCTTTCTAAGGTCTTCGAAAGCCAAGTCAACAAACAGATTACCGACCATTTCGAATCACACCACACCTTCTCCGCTATGCAATCTGGTTTCAGAGCTGGTCATGGGTGCACCTCAGCCACGCTCAAGGTCATAAACGATATCGTAACCGCCATCGATAGGAAACAATACTGTGCAGCCGTATTCATTGACCTGGCCAAGGCTTTTGACTCTGTCAATCACCACATCCTCATTGGCAGACTCGACAGCCTTGGTTTCTCTAATGATTGCCTCGCCTGGTTCACCAACTACTTCTCTGATAGAGTTCAGTGTGTCAAATCGGAGGGTCTGTTGTCCGGGCCTCTGGCAGTCTCTATGGGGGTGCCACAGGGTTCAATTCTTGGACCGACTCTCTTCTCTGTTTACATCAATGATGTCGCTCTTGCTGCTGGTGATTCTCTGATCCACCTCTACGCAGACGACACTATTCTGTATACTTCTGGCCCTTCTTTTGACACTGTGTTAACAACCCTCCAGGCGAGCTTCAATGCCATACAACTCTCCTTCCGTGGCCTCGAACTGCTCTTAAATACAAGTAAAACCAAATGCATGCTCTTCAACCGATCGCTGCCTGCTCCAGCCCGCCTGTCCAACATCACTACTTTGGACGGCTCTGACTTAGAATATGTGGACAACTACAAATACCTAGGTGTCTGGTTAGACTGTAAACTCTCCTTCCAGACCCACATCAAACATCTCCAATCCTAAGTCAAATCTAGAATTGGCTTCCTATTCCGCAACAAAGCATCCTTTACTCATGCTGCCAAACATACCCTTGTAAAACTGACCATCCTACCAATCCTCGACTTCGGTGATGTCATTTACAAAATAGCCTCCAAAACCCTACTCAATAAATTGGATGCAGTCTATCACAGTGCCATCCGTTTTGTCACCAAAGCCCCATATACTACCCACCACTGCGACCTGTACACTCTCGTTGGCTGGCCCTCGCTTCATACTCGTCGCCAAACCCACTGGTTCCAGGTCATCTACAAGACCCTGCTAGGTAAAGTCCCCCCTTATCTTAGCTCGCTGGTCACCATAGCAGCACCTACCTGTAGCACGCGCCCCAGCAGGTATGTCTCTCTAGCCACCCCCAAAACCAATTCTTCCTTTGGACGCCTCTCCTTCCAGTTCTCTGCTGCCAATGACTGGAACGAACTACAAAAATCTCTGAAACTTTTTTTTATTTATTTATTTATATATATATTTTGTTTGCCTTCACCTCCCTTATCTCACCTCACTTGCTCATATTGTATATAGACTTATTTTCACTGTATTATTGACTGTATGTTTGTTTTACTCCATGTGTGACTATGTGTTGTTGTATGTGTCGAACTGCTTTGCTTTATCTTGGCCAGGTCGCAATTGTAAATGAGAACGTGTTCTCAATTTGCCTACCTGGTTAAATAAAGGTTAAATAAATAAAATAAAATAAAAATTGTCTTGCGCTCATCAATGGTTAAGGTTAGGATTGGTGGAGGGACCAGCTGATCCTAGATCTGTACCTCGGGGAAACTTCACCCTCATTATACAGATAATTGACATGCAAAAGTAGAGGAATGACTGTGCAGTGTGCACATAACCACATTCCCTTTGTCCTCAGTTGAACTTATAGAAATGAACCTCTGCTGTATAGGCCTGTATATGAAGGAAAGAGTCAGAGACAGGATTCTATAATATACAGGCCTGTATATGAAGGAAAGAGTCAGAGACAGGCTTCTATACTATACAGGCCTGTATATGAAGGAAAGAGTCAGAGACAGGCTTCTATACTATACAGGCCTGTATATGAAGGAAAGAGTCAGAGACAGGCTTCTATATTATACAGGCCTGTATATGAAGGAAAGAGTCAGAGACAGGCTTCTATAATATACAGGCCTGTATATGAAGGAAAGAGTCAGAGACAGGCTTCAATACTATACAGGCCTGTATATGAAGGAAAGAGTCAGAGACAGGCTTCTATAATATTCAGGCCTGTATATGAAGGAAAGAGTCAGAGGCAGGCTTCTATACTATACAGGCCTGTATATGAAGGAAAGAGTCAGAGACAGGCTACTATACTATACAGGCCTGTATATGAAGGAAAGAGTCAGAGACAGGCTTCTATACTATACAGGCCTGTATATGAAGGAAAGAGTCAGAGACAGGCTTCTATACTATACAGGCCTGTATATGAAGGAACGAGTCAGAGACAGGCTTCTATACTATACAGGCCTGTATATGAAGGAAATAATAAGAGACAGGCTTCTATACTATACAGGCCTGTATATGAAGGAAATAATCAGAGACAGGCTTCCGAAGGGAATCACGGTGAGATACATCAAAGCTCGGTTGCCAACTTGACGCATTCGTTGAAAAAACATTTGGTGTTGTTTTTTTAGCCTCCTGGACTGATTCATCAACAGTAAAACAGCAATTAAACATTCAAGATACAGGTTTACATTTTGTACATTTCTCGGATATCTGGTTGCTCAACTGACTTCTTAGGAAAACACTGATACAGGACAGTTTACCAGGCCTGGGGAGGTAGAGGAGGGGCTGGTACAGGACAGTTTCACAGACCTGTGGAGGTAGAGGAGGGGCTGGTAGAGGACAGTTTCCCAGGCCTGTGGCGGTAGAGTAGGGGCTGGTACAGGACAGTTTCCCAGGCCTGTGGCGGTAGAGGAGGTTCTGGAACAGGGAGAATCCCAGCCCTGTGGAGGTAGAGGGAGTGGTACAGGACAGTTTCACAGCCCTATGGAGGTAGAGGGTGGGCTGGTAGAGGACAGTTTCCCATCCCTGTGGAGGTAGAGGAGGGAGTGGTACAGGACAGTTACCAGCCCTGTGTAGGTAGAGGGGCTAGAACAGGGAGTTTCCCAGCCCTGTGGCGGTAGAGGAGGGAGTGGTACAGGACAGTTTCACAGACCTGTGGAGGTAGAGGAGGGGCTGGTGCAGGACAGTTTCCCATCCCTGTGGCGATAGAGGAGGTTATGGGACAGGACAGTTTCCAAGGCCTGTGGAGGTAAAGGAGGTGCTGGAACAGGGAGTTTCCCAGCCCTGTGGAGGTAAAGGAGGGGCTGGAACAGGGAGTTTCCCAGCCCTGTGGAGGTAGAGGGGGGGCTGGTACAGGAAAGTTCCTTAGCGCTATGGAGGTAGAGGAGGGGCTGTTACAGGGAGTTTCCCAGCCCTGTGGAGGTCGAGGAGGGGCTGGTACAGGGAGTTTCCCAGCCCTGTGGAGGTAGAGGAGGTTCTGGTACAGGACAGTTTCCCAGGCCTGTGGAGGTAGAGGATGGGCTGGTAGAGGACAGTTTCCCATCCCTATGAAGGTAGAGGAGGGGCTGGTACAGGACAGTTTCCCAGGCCTTTGGCGGTAGAGGAGGTTCTGGTACAGGACAGTTTCCCAGGCCTGTGGCGGTAGAGGAGGTTCTGGTACAGGACAGTTTCCCAGGCCTGTGGCGGTAGAGGAGGTTCTGGTACAGGACAGTTTCCCAGGCCTGTGGCGGTAGAGGAGGTTCTGGTACAGGACAGTTTCCCAGGCCTGTGGCGGTAGAGGAGGTTCTGGTACAGGACAGTTTCCCAGGCCTGTGGCGGTAGAGGAGGCTCTGGTACCAGACAGTTTCCCAGGCCTGTGGCGGTAGAGGAGGTTCTGGAACAGGGAGTTTCCCAGGCCCGTGGAGGTAGAGGAAGGGCTGGTACAGGACAGTTTCACAGACCTGTGGAGGTAGAGGATGGGCTGGTAGAGGACAGTTTCCCATCCCTGTGGAGGTAGAGGAGGGGCTGGTACAGGACAGTTTCACAGACCTGTGGAGGTAGAGGAGGGAGTGGTACAGGACAGTTTCACAGACCTGTGGAGGTAGAGGAGGTGCTGGTACAGGGAGTTTCCCAGCCCTGTTGAGGTAGAGGAGGGGCTGGTACAGGAAAGTTCCTCAGCGCTATGGAGGTAGAGGGGGGGGGGGGCAGTTACAGGGAGTTTCCCAGACCTGTGGAGGTAGAGGAGGGGCTGGTACATGGAGTTTCCCAGCCCTGTGGAGGTAGAGGAGGGGCTGGTACAGGGAGTTTCCCAGCCCTGTGGAGGTAGAGGAGGGGGTGGTATAGCCCCTTTATCCGGAGTTGCCCGAGTCTCCCTCCTGTCCGTAGCTGCCAGAGTCGCCCTCCTGTCCTGGGTCTACATACCCGCACCAGAGCCGCCACCGCGGTGAAATGCCCACCCAGACCCTCCCCTATAGGTTCAGGTTCTATGGCCGGAGTAGAAGAGGCGACTCCGGGATGCTGGCCTTCTAGGCAGAGTTCCTCTGTCCAGTCTCAACGTCAACAGTGAAAAGGCGACTCCGGGATGCTGGCATTCTAACAACTTTGCACAACTCTTAGGGCAACATCTATCCATTGTTTTAGCTATGCATGGATTCTGAAAGGGAGATAAATATGTTTTGATGGCTTTCTTTCACTGAACTCATTCTCCATTGGCTACATTCTAATGTTGTGCTGATCAATTTCTAATTAAAGGTACACAGTATTTAAAGGGATTGCTGTAGAAGAAACGAATTGAAGAAAAACTCCCTGATCAGATTGCTATTCCACACAATGGGTGTGTTTTCTGAGATTGAATTGACATGTATCCAGAGCGTACAAGGTTGCAGACCCTCAAACCTTGTTACGCACCTGCATAGGGTAAGTCTGAATAACAAGTACTGAGAAGGTCTTAAGTCAAAAGGTGTAAAAAAGACATTTCCTTAGTCTGACCAGCCCCTTGGAGCACACTGACCCAATAGATTTCTCCATGACGTAACACACACCTGTGTGAACGTAGGGCCGAGCTTTAGAGCACATTCAAACCAGACAAAATGATGCGTAAAAAATGTCCAATGAGATCAAATGTTGAGGGGGTGGGGTTTAGATTTGCTTTGCGTTGTCAAGGTTTCAAACCAAACACAACTACAGATCCGTCAACCAACTGATGAACAGCGTTTATCACGTCTCTTCCCCTGTCACACCCAACCACATTCCACTCCACAGACTAACATAACCCCTGCTACAGAACATGTGTTGTGAGCATGTTTGGTTTGAAACTGGCCTTCGCCTCCTACGTTTGCATATCTGGTTCTGGCTGAATACATTTCTCCATTAAGTAACACACACCTGTTCAAAGGAAGGGCCGAGCTTTAGGAGAGATTCAAAACCAGACAAAATGATGGTTAACAACACAGCCAACTCAATGCTATCCAATGAGGACGTGAGTTCGGGGAGGACCTAGATGTGTGTTAAGTTGTGCGTCAGAAAAGGTGCGGAGAATACACACACCTGGGTGAAGGCTGGGTCAGAGGCAGAGCTTTAGACCCACTGAAGAGACCAGGGTTATCTGAGGAATACGACAGGTAGTCTACACTGACCACTGAAGAGACCAGAGTTGTCTGAGGAACACGACAGGTAGTCTACACTGACCACTGAAGAGACCAGGGTTGTCTGAAGAACAGGACAGGTAGTCTACACTGACCACTGAAGAGACCAGAGTTGTCTGAGGAACACAACAGGTAGTCTACACTGACCACTGAAGAGACCAGAGTTGTCTGAGGAACAAGACAGGTAGTCTACACTGAAGAGACCATTTTAAAGCATTTTTTTCTTCAAATTGCATTTGAGAAGTTCCCTTATACCGATTAAAGTAGTCAAAATAGGAATGTTTTGTCTCCTGAATTCACAGACTCCAACGACTGAGAAGACATGAACACCTCTGTAGACAGCAACTCTACTCTCCTCTCTTCCTTCACTGAACACCTTCAGGTAAAAATGTATAATAACATCCCATAATAAACCATTTGTAAGGTATTTAAACGTGTGAATAACTATAGTTTCCTAACATTTATAAATGTGGGATGTAATGATTAACAAATGGTAAGTAAACTGTTTGTAAATGTCTTATAAATTCTTCGCTAATGAATGCTATTTTAAAGTGGCACCCACCTTCATTTTCCAGTATGTGCAGAACGTACCGTTCACAGCTGCAGTCTCCATCAACCTCATCCTGGGTCTCCCCACCAATGTCTACGTCGTGTGGCTGATAGTGACCGGAGCGGGAGGGACGATGGCTTCAGACTTCTTCTCTCTCAACCTGGCTGTGTCTGAGATCCTCTCCAGCCTGTCCAATCTGATGTTTATTTTTCATCGTCTCCTCCAAGATAATGGTTCTTTATGGAGCGTTGGTACATTCTTTTCCGGTTTCAACTTCTTTGGTTGTCCTCTGTTCCAGTGTTGTATCTGTGTGGAGCGCTACCTGGCGGTGGTCCACCCTGTAACCTTCCTGAAGTACAAACCCCTGAGATACAGGGTGGGGTGTTGTGGTGTTGTCTGGCTGATGGTGCTTGGCTCCTGCTTTGTTAATATGCTTGGTAATTACCAATCTGCATGGTGGAAGATCTTTGCTTTGATTTTTAACCTTCTTACGCTTTCCGTGATGTTGTTCTGCTGCCTGGCTGTTCTCTGGGCTCTGAAACGTCCCGGTCCGGGAGAAGGAGAGAGAGAGGGGGAAGGGATGAACAACATGAAGCTGAGGGCCTTCAGGATCATTTCAATGATCATGGTGTCTATGATTGTCATGTACCTCCCACTGGTTCTTCTCCTAGTCAGTTATCATTTTATAGAAGTAGTGGAGTTTTTGGGGGGATGGTCCATTTGTTACTCTATCACTGTTGTCAGTGGGTTTGTTCAGCCCCTCCTCTACCTCCACAGGTCTGGGAAACTGCCCTGTGTCACGGGACCCTGAGGCTGAGGTCACACTGAGCACTGACATCAGTTAAATGTCTAATTTTGATTTAGAAATCAAATTTGAACCATTTGATTTGGACTAAAAGTTGCGTGAAAAAAAGACAAAAATTCCCCAAACTCCTTTACATTGACTTCCAATCAGTTTTCAACGTTGATTCAACGTCATCATTTTGATTTTATGTGTTGAAGTTACGTGGAAACAACATTGATTCTACCATTTTGTGCCCAGTGGCATGTCTCTGGCAAGATTTATATATTATTTTCCTCATTACCAAGGTGAACCAATCCAATCTGTACAATGCAGGAACCAATGAGAATAGAATAGGGGCGGAATAGTAGTTGTGGGAATTAAAGAGGCAATCTGGGTTTCAAACCAAACAAAGTGGACACCCCAACACTTTTTCTGTGTGGGAAATTAAAAGTAAAACACGTTTTTGCAAAGAAATAGAAACAATCAATCTACAATTGTTAAATGTTAAGTTAAATTAATTATAATATTATTTCTGACTATGTTCCCATCTCCTAGCCTGTATGAAACTTGAGAAATAAAAACATTTTTATTAAATAATATACAACTGTTAAATGTTATGTTAAAAATACTTTAAATTAATTGTAATATTAGTTTCTGACTGTTTTTCCTGACTGTTTTCCTCTCTCCAGCTGTGACACCTGAGAAATAGAAGCAAGAACTTAAAAAGTACAATCTACAGTTGTTCATTGTTCAATTAAATTAAGCTAAATTAGTTATAATATACATTTTTAACTTCTGACAGTTTTTCCATCTCCTGGATGTTGTAACACTTGAGAAATGATATTGTTAATCATAAGTTAAATGAAAACCTCTTAGGGCGCATGAACCGCTAGTGGGACACCTAAGACAACATCCAGTGAAATTGCAGAGTGCAAAATTCAAAATACAAAAATCGTAATATTAAACGTTCACAAAAATGTCTTACATCATTTAAAAGCGTAACTTCTTGTTAATCCAACCGCGTTGTCAGATACCATGCGATTATCTGAGGACAGCGCCCCAAATCAAAATACTTTTCAACCAGCACAGGCGTCACAAAATCACAAACAGCGATAAAATAGATCACTTACCTTTGAAAATCTGCCTCTGTTTGCAATCCCAAGTGTCCCAGCTACACGATGAATTGTCGTTTTGTTTGATAAAATCCTTCTTTATCTAAAAAAAGTCAGTTTAGTTAACGCCATTGATTTCAGTAATCAGTAATGCACTCGTTTAACATGCATACAAACAAATCCAAAAATGTACTGATAAAGTTTGTCCAAACAAGTCAAACGATATTTCTAATTAATCCTCAGGTTCTCTAATATCTAAATAAATGATAATATTTAAGACGGAGAATAGTATGTTCAATAGGGAAGATAAATAGCGAAGAGCATGCACCTCATTCATGCGTGAAACAAGACCACTTTGCTAATGAGGGACACCTTGAAAAGTCTATAACTAGAGTTCATTTTTCAAAAAACAAGCTTGAAAACTTTTGTAAAGACTGTTGACATCCAGGGGAAGCCATAGGTACTGCAATCTGGGTCCTTTTTGGTTGGAAATTCAATAGGCCAACAAAGGAATGGTCTGGGAGCTCAAAGAAACGAATTTCAGGAAGGATTGTCCTCGGATTTACACCTGCCAAATCAGTTCTGTTAGACTCACAGATATTATTTCAACAGTTTTAGAAGCTTCGGAGTGTTTTCTATACAAAGCTACCAAATATATGTACATCCTAGCTTCTGGGACTGTGTAACAGGCAGTTTACTTTGGGCACGTGAGTCATCTGAATTTCATCTGACTCATTTGATTGTTTCTCTTTTCAATCTATTTTTATTGAATACAATACAACTACCAAGTTTATTGTGATGTCTTAGTGAACTTAGTAGAACACAATGACTGTAATATGTGGTAGTTTATTGTGATGTCATACTGACCTTAGTAGAACACAATGACTGTAATATGTGGTAGTTTATTGTGATGTCATACTGACCTTAGTAGAACACAATGACTGTAATATGTGGTAGTTTATTGTGATGTCATACTGACCTTAGTAGAACACAATGACTGTAATATGTGGTAGTTTATTGTGATGTCATACTGACCTTAGTAGAACACAATGACTGTAATGTGTGGTAGTTTGTTGTGATGTCATACTGACCTTCGTAGAACACAATGACTGTAAAATATGGTAGTTTATTGTGATGTCATACTGACCTTAGTAGAGCACAATCACTGTAAAATGTGGTAGTTTGTTGTGATGTCATACTGACCTTAGTAGAACACAATGACTGTCTTATGTTGTAGTTTATTGTGATGTCTTACTAACCTTAGTAGAACACAATGACTGTAATGTGTGGTAGTTTATTGTGATGTCATACTGACCTTAGTAGAACACAATGACTGTCTTATGTTGTAGTTTATTGTGATGTCTTACTAACCTTAGTAGAACACAATGACTGTAATGTGTGGTAGTTTATTGTGATGTCATACTGACCTTAGTAGAACACAATGACTGTAATATGTGGTAGTTTGCTGTGATGTCATACTGACCTTAGTAGAACACAATGACTATAATATGTGGTCGTTTATTGTGATGTCATACTGACGTTAGTAGAACACAATGACTGTAATATGTGGTAGATTATTGTGATGTCATACTGACCTTAGTAGAACACAATGACTGTAATATGTGGTAGTTTATTGTGATGTCATAGTGACCTTAGTAGAACACACTGACTGTAATATGTGGTAGTTTATTGTGATGTCATACTGACCTAAGTAGAACACAATGACTGTAATATGTGGTAGTTTATTGTGATGTCATACTGACCTTAGTAGAACACAATGACTGTAATATGTGGTATTTTATTGTGATGTCATACTGACCTTAGTAGAACACAATGACTGTAATATGTGGTAGTTTATTGTGATGTCATACTGACCTCAGTAGAACACACTGACTGTAAGTCTCCCCCTACAGCTCGCCTGGTCTTCTGGCATGACCATCTGACATTAAAAAAATGTCAGATGATAAAAAAAAAAAACTTTAAATGAAAGTTAAAATTTAAGTTGTCTGACATGATTAACCAAAACAAAGGGCTCTAGTCATGAGGCATTAAAAGTGATATTCTTTTTAGAATCAATGGCTGAATAAATGGCTTTATATCATTAATTCAAAAGTCATAAAATGGACGTACCAATCCCAGATTGTACCTTTAAGTGAACTTTATTGATAATTGTTCTTGTTAGAAACGTAAACTTGAATCAGTTAATAAAGATGGTTGTTTATATTTGATGGTTCCCTTGTTGTTCATCACACTTTAATAAATGGTCCAATCATATCTGAACTGTGGAAACTCTTGTTGATCATCACACTATAATAAATGGTCCAATCATATCTGAACTGTGGAAACTCTTGTTGATCATCACACTTTAATAAATGGTCCAATCATATCTGAACTGTGGAAACTCTTGTTGTTCTTCATACTTTAATAAATGGTCCAATCATATCTGAACTGTGGAAACTCTTGTTGATCGTTCTCTGACTTTGGTAAATAAAATGTTGTCTATTTAAATGTATCACTACCACCTTGTCCCTCATGGACAGAGTGCTGCTCCTGGTGCTGTTACAGACAGGAAGTAGATCTTACTACTATCTGTAGTGATGAACTCTGCTTCCTGAATATTAAACTATGTCCAGGCTGAACACCTGTGTGTCCAACATTCTGCAAACAAATGCAGCTCCTTATTGGAGTAACGTGAAGTTGTCCATAGATGATGATCTTGGGTCAGTTTTGTCTTGTCCTCATCAATGGTTAAGGTTAGGATTGGTGGAGGGACCAGCTGATCCTAGATCTGTACCTCGGGGAAAATTCACCCTCATTATACAGATCATTGACATGCAAAAGTAGAGGAATGACTGTGCAGTGTGCACATAACCACATTCCCTTTGTCCTCAGTTGAACTTATAGAAATGAACCTCTGCTGTATAGGCCTGTATATGAAGGAAAGAGTCAGAGACAGGCTTCTATACTATACAGGCCTGTATATGAAGGAACGAGTCAGAGACAGGCTTCTATACTATACAGGCCTGTATATGAAGAAAAGAGTCAGAGACAGGCTTCTATACTATACAGGCCTGTGTATGAAGGAAAGAGTCAGAGACAGGCTTCTATACTATACAGGCCTGTATATGAAGGAAAGAGTCAGAGACAGGCTTCTATACTATACAGGCCTGTATATGAAGGAAAGAGTCAGAGACAGGCTTCGATACTATACAGGCCTGTATATGAAGGAAAGAGTCAGAGACAGGCTTCTATACTATACAGGCCTGTATATGAAGGAAAGAGTCAGAGACAGGCTTCTATACTATACAGGCTTGTATATGAAGGAAAGAGTCAGAGACAGGCTTCTATACTATACAGGCCTGTATATGAAGGAAAGAGTCAGAGACAGGCTTCAATACTATACAGGCCTGTATATGAAGGAAAGAGTCAGAGACAGGCTTCTATTCTATAAAGGCCTGTATATGAAGGAAAGAGTCAGAGACAGGCTTCTAAACTATACAGGCCTGTATATGAAGGAAAGAGTTAGAGACAGGCTTCCTAAGAGAATCACGGTGAGTACATCAAAGCTCGGTTGCCAACTTGACACATTCGTTCAAAAAACATTTGGTGTTGTTTTTTTTTGCCTCCTGGACTGATTAATCAACAATAAAACAGCAGTTAAACATTCAAGATGCAGGTTTACATGTTGTACATTTCTCGGATATCTGGTTGCTCAACTGACTTCTTAGGAAAAAATACTCCTGTTAGGGTCCCATGATACAGGACAGTTTACCAGACCTGGGGAGGAAGAGGAGGGGCTGGTACAGGACAGTTTACCAGACTTGGGGAGGAAGAGGAGGGGCTGTTACAGGACAGTTTACCAGGCCTGGGGAGGAAGAGGAGGGGCTGTTACAGGACAGTTTACCAGGCCTGGGGAGGTAGAGGAGGGGGTGGTACAGGACAGTTTCACAGACCTGTGGAGGTAGAGGAGGAGCTGGTAGAGGACAGTTTCCCATCCCTATGGCGATAGAGGAGGGGCTGATACAGGACAGTTTCCAAGGCCTGTGGAGGTAGAGGAGGGGCTGGTACAGGGAGTTTCCCAGCCCTGTGGAGATAGAGGAGGGGCTGGTACAGGGAGTTTCCCAGCCCTGTGGAGGTAGAGGAGGGGCTGGTACAGGGAGTTTCCCAGCCCTGTGGAGGTAGAGGAGGTGCTGGTACAGGGAGTTTCCCGGCCCTGTGGAGGTAGAGGAAGGGGTGGTACAGCTCCTGTCCGGAGCTGCCAGAGTCTCCATCCTGTCCGGGGCTGCCAGAGTTGCCCTCCTGTTCGGAGCTGCCAGAGTCGCCCTCCTGTCCGGAGCTGCCAGAGTAAACCTCCTGTCCGGAGCTGCCAGAGTTGCCCTCCTGTTCGGAGCTGCCAGAGTCGCCCTCCTGTCCAGAGCTGCCAGAGTCGCTCCCCTGTCCGGAGCTGCCAGAGTCACTTCCCTGTCTGGAGTTGCCAGAGTCGCCCTCCTGTCTGGGGCCCGCTGTCCGGGGTCGGTGGCGAGAGTCCCCGCTCTAGAGGCGCCACCTAAGTGGGCCAAGCCAGAGGTGGAGCGGGGTCTACGTCCCGCACCAGAGCCGTTACCGCGGTGAAATGCCCACCCAGACCCTCCCCTATAGGTTCAGGTTCTGCGGCCGGAGTACGCACCGTTGAGGGGGGGGGGGGGGGGGGGGGGTGTACTGTCACGCCATGACCTTGGTTCCTTTTTTATGTCTCTATTTTGGTTTGGTCAGGGCGTGAGTTGGGGTGGGCTTTCTATGTTTTGTTCTATGTTTTTTATTTCTAGTTGTTTGGCCTGGTGTGGTTCTCAATCAGAGGCAGCTGTCTATTGTTGTGACTCTGATTGAGAACCATACTTAGGTAACCTCATTCCCACCTGTGCTTGGTGGGTAGTTGTTTTCTGTTTGTGTATTGCACCTTGCAGAACTGTTCGTTTGTCGCTTTGTTAATTTTGTTCAAGTGTTCGTATTTATTAAAAGTATTATGAATACTTAACACGCTGCACCTTGGTCCTCTTCTCCTTCTCCCGATGACATTCGTTACAGCTATTCTCTTTTTGATAGTCCTTCCTGTTTTGACCCCTACCTGACTCTGGGCTACTTTCCCGTCTGCCTGTTCATCCTGCCTGCCCTTCGGTACCTTTTGGACTCTGAACTGGTTTTGACCTTTTTGCCTGTCCACGACCACTCTCTTGCCTTCCCCTATTGGATTGATAAATATTGTAAGACTCCAAATATCTGCCTCCTGTGTCTGCATCTGGGTCTCGCCTTGTGTCATGATAGAGGTCCATTATCAGCAAACATCACTCTTGTGTTCCAATGGCACATTGTGTTAGCTAATCCAACTTTATCATTTTAAAAGGCTAATTGATCATTAGAAAACCCTTTTGCAATTATGTTAGCACAGCTGAAAAGTGTTGTCCTGCTTAAAGTAGCAATGAAACTGGCCTTCGTTAGACTAGTTGAGTATCGGGAGCATGTGGGTTTGTGGGTTCGATTACAAATAACTTTCTTCTGAAACTTGTCAGTAATTTCTTGTTCTGAGAAAGGAAGGCTATTCCATGCGAATATTAGCCAAGAAACTGAAGATCTCGTAAAACGCTTTGTACTACTCCCTTCACAGAACAGCTCAAACTTTCTCTAACCAGAATAGAAAGAGGAGTGGGAGCCCCCAGTGCACAACTGAGCAAGAGGACAAGTACATTAGAGTGTCTAGTTTGAGAAACAGACACCTCACAAGTCCTCAACTGGCAGCCTCATTAAATAGTACCCGCCAAACACCAGTCTCAACGTCAACAGTGAATTTCCGCCTCTAGGATACTGGCCTTCTAGGCAGAGTTCCTCTGTCCAGTCTCAACGTCAACAGTGAATTTCCGACTCCAGGATGCTGGCCTTCTGGGCAGAGATGCAACTATATAGACAAATCTCAGACTGGCCAATAAAAAGAAAAGATGGGCAACATACCACAGACACTGGACAGAGGAACTCTGCCTAGAAGGCCAGCATCCCTGAGTCGCCTCTTCAATGTTGACGTTGAGACTGGACAGAGGAACTCTGCCTAGAAGGCCAGCATCCCAGAGTCGCCTCATCACTGTTGACGTTGAGACTGGACAGAGGAACTCTGCCTAGAAGGCCAGCATCCCAGAGTCGCCTCTTCACTGTTGACGTTGAGACTGAACAGAGGAACTCTGCCTAGAAGGCCAGCATCCCGGAGTCGCCTCTTCACTGTTGACGTTGAGACTGGACAGAGGAACTCTGCCTAGAAGGCCAGCATCCCGGAGCCGCCTCTTCACTGTTGATGTTGAGACTGGACAGAGGAACTATGCCTAGAAGGCCAGCATCACCGAGTCCCCTCTTCACTGTTGATGTTGAGACTGGACAGAGGAACTCTGCCTAGAAGGCCAGCATCCCAGAGTCCCCTCTTCACTGTTGATGTTGAGACTGCTGTTTTGCGGGTGGAAGCACCTTTGGCAGCACCTTTGGCAGCACCTTTGACAGCACCTTTGGCAGCACCTTTGGCAGCCATTACAGCTTTGAATCATTTTAATAAAGATTCTACCAACTTTGCACAACTCTTAGGGCAACATCTATCCATTGTTTTAGCTATGCATGAGTTCGGAAACGGAGATAAATATGTTTTGATGGCTTTCTTTCACTGAACTCATTCTCCATTGGCTACATTCTAATGTTGTGCTGATCAATTTCTATCTAAAGGTACACAGTATTTAAAGGGATTGCTTTAGTAGAAACGAATTGAAGAAAAACTCCCTGATCAAATTGCTATTCCACACAATGGGTGTGTTCTCTGAGATTGAATTGACATGTATCCAGAGCGTACAAGGTAGACATACCCTCAAATCTTGTTACGCACCTGCATAGAGTAAGTCTGAATAACAAGTACTGAGAAGGTCTTAAATCAAAAGGTGTAAAAAAGACATTTCCTTAGTCTGATCAGCCCCTTGGAGCACACTGACCCAATAGATTTCTCCATGACGTAACACACACCTGTGTGAAGGTAGGGCAGAGCTTTAGAGCACATTCAAACCAGACAAAATGATGCGTAAAAACTGTCCAATGAGAGCAAGTGCTGAGGGGGTGGGGTTTAGATTTGCTTTGCGTTGTCAAGGTTTCAAACCAAGCACAACTACAGATCCGTCAACCAATTGATGAACAGCGTTTATCACGTCTCTTCCCCTGTCACACCCAACCACATTCCACTCCACAGACTAACATAACCCCTGCTACAGAACATGTGTTGTGAGCATGTTTGGTTTGAAACTGGCCTTCGCCTCTTACGTTTGCATATCTGGTTCTGGCTGACTACGTTTCTCCATTAGGTAACACACACCTGTGCAAAGGCAGGGCTGAGCTTTAGGAGAGATTCAAAACCAGACAAAATGATGGTTAGCAACACAGCCAACTCTATGCTATCAGATGAGGAAGTGAGTTCGGGGAGGACCTAGATTTGCGTTGCGTTGTCCGTCAGAAAAGGTGCGGAGGAAACACACACCTGGGTGAAGGCTGGGTCAGAGGCAGATTTTTAGACCCACTGAAGAGACCAGAGTTATCGGAGGAACACGGCAGGTAGTCTACACTGAACACTGAAGAGACCAGGGTTGTCTGAAGAACACAACAGGTAGTCTACACTGAAGACTGAAGAGACCAGAGTTGTCTGAGGAACACGACAGGTAGTCTACACTGAAGACTGAAGAGACCAGGGTTGTCTGAGGAACACGACAGGTAGTCTACACTGAAGACTGAAGAGACCAGAGTTGTCTGAAGAACACGACAGGTAGTCTACACTGAAGACTGAAGAGACCAGAGTTGTCTGAGGAACACGGCAGGTAGTCTACACTGAACACTGAAGAGACCAGGGTTGTCTGAGGAACACGACAGGTAGTCTACACTGAAGACTGAAGAGACCAGAGTTGTCTGAAGAACACGACAGGTAGTCTACACTGAAGACTGAAGAGACCAGAGTTGTCTGAGGAACACAACAGGTAGTCTACACTGAGACTGAAGAGACCAGAGCTGTCTGATGAACACGACAGGTAGTCTACACTGAAGACTGAAGAGACCAGAGTTGTCTGAGGAACACAACAGAAAAATGTTTTATCTACAATTGTTAAATGTTAAGTTAAATTAATGGTAATATTATTTCTGACTATGTTTGCAGCCTCCTAGCCTGTGTGAAACATGAGAAATAGAAACCATATTTTTTGAATAATCTTAAACTGTTAAATGTTATGATAAAAATACGTTAAAATTATTGTAAAAGGCCTCCCGGGTGGCGCAGTGGTCTAGGGCACTGCATCGCAGTGCTAACTGCGCCACCAGAGTCTCTGGGTTCGTGCCCAGGCTCTGTCGCAGCCGGCCGCGACCGGGAGGTCCGTGGGGCGACGCACAATTGGCATAGTGTCGTCCGGGTTAGGGAGGGTTTGGCCGGTAGGGATATCCTTGTCTCATCGTGCTCCAGCGACTCCTGTGGCGGGCCGGGCGCAGTGCGCGCTAACCAAGGGGGCCAGGTGCACGGTGTTTCCTCCGACACATTGGTGCGGCTGGCTTCCGGGTTGAAGGCGAGCTGTGTTAAGAAGCAGTGCGGCTTGGTTGGGTTGTGCTTCGGAGGACGCGTGGCTTTCAACCTTCGTCTCTCCCGAGGCTGTACGGGAGTTGTAGCGATGAGACAAGATAGTAATTACTAGCGATTGGATACCACGAAAATTGGGGATAAAATGGGATAAAAAATTAAATAAAATAAAAATAATAAATGAATAAATAATAATAATAATTGTAATATTAGTTTCTGACTGTTTTTCCTGACTGTTTTCCTCTCTCCAGCTGTGACACTTCATAAATAGAAGCAAGAACTTAAAAAATATAATCTACAGTTGTTCATTGTTAAATAAAATTCAGCTAAATGAGTTGTAATTAATTGTAATATTTTGATTTGATGACTGTTTTGCCATCTCCTATACTTTGAAAAGAGAAACAAACTAAACAGTCATTAATATTACTATTTATTTAACTTTATTTAACTTGTCATTAACAGTTTTATTTTTCAAGTGTTGCAATCTCTTTTTATTGTATACAATACAGTACTATGTGGTAGATTATTGTGATGTCATACTGACGTTAGTAGAACACAATGACTGTAATATGTGGTAGATTATTGTGATGTCATACTGACCTTAGTAGAACACACTGACTGTAATATGTGGTAGCTTATTGTGATGTCATACTGACCTTAGTAGAACACAATGACTGTAAAATGTGGTAGTTTATTGTGATGTCATACTGACCTTAGTGAAAAACACTGACTGTAATATGTGGTAGCTTATTGTGATGTCATACTGACCTTAGTAGAACACAATGACTGTAATATGTGGTAGCTTATTGTGATGTCATACTGACATTAGTAGAACACAATGACTGTAATATGTGGTAGTTTGTTGTGATGTCATACTGACCTTAGTAGAACACAATGACTGTAATGTGTGGTAGTTTATTGTGATGTCATACTGACCTTAGTAGAACACAATACTGTAATATGTGGTAGTTTATTGTGATGTCATACTGACCTTAGTGGAATACAATGACTGTAATATGTGGTAGTTTATTGTGATGTCATACTGACCTTAGTGAAACACACTGACTGTAATATGTGGTAGTTTTTTGTGATGTTTTACAGATCTTAGGTGAATGGACTGACTGTAAGTTACACCAGTTGGTTGAAAAAGCTTTAAATTAAGGTTAAAATCCAGGTCATGTGACATTATCAACCTAAACACAGGGCTCTACTCATGAGGCATTACAAGTAATATTCTTCAAGACTCATTGGCTGTTTAAATGGCTTAATAAAATGGTCCCTTCATCTCAATTTCCATCTAAAATGACATAACCAAATCTAACTGCCTGTAGATCAGGACCTGAGGCAAGGATATGCATATTCTTGACACTATTTGAAAGGAAACACTTTGAAGTTTGTGGAAATGTGAAATAAATGTAGGAGGATAAAATATAAAACAATAGATCTGGTAAAAGATAAAACAATAAAAAAAACATGCATTTAATTTTTGTTGCAAGATCTTTGAAATGCCAAAGAAAAGCCATACAATGAGATAGGAAGCTGATACACTGAAGAATGAGAGAGCTACATCATAATTAACATGAATTCTCCCAGGAGTCCCTCACGAGTATCAGGTTTCAGGTAAGACCCAAATCTAGACAGTGTCGAAGTAACAATGTTTATTACAACAACAGGGGCAGGCAAATGACAGGTCAAGGCAGGCAGGGGTCGGTAATCCAGAGTAGTGGGGCAAAGTTATTGGACGTCCGCCAGGCTCAGGGTCAGGGCGGGCAGAAAAGGTCAAAACTGGGAAAAACAGGAACAATAGTGAAGACAGGAGCAGGGAAAGAAACGCTGGTAGGTTTGATGAATAAAAACGAACTGGCAACAGACAAACAGAGAACACAGGTATAAATACACTGGGGATAATGGGGAAGATGGGCTACACCTGGAGGGGGGTGGAGACAATCACAAAGACAGGTGAAACAGATCAAGGTGTGACAATGAGTTTTCCCAAATGTACCCTTGTGGCTGAATAGGTCAATTGATCCATTTTCAAGTAAATAAACTACTATGTGCTGAATATTTTTATTTCACCTTTATTAAACCAGTTAGTTCAGTTGAGAACAAATTCTCATTTATAACTGTAAACCTGAGAAAAAATCCAAACACGAAGTGGGAATTCTGAGGTTGGTCAATTTTCACCCAAGACCCTATTAAATACACAGTGGGATGTGGATGAGTTTGCACTTCCTACGGCTTCCACTAGATGTCAACAGTCTGTAGAACCTTGTCTGATGCCTCTACTGTGAAGGGGGGCAGAATGAGAGGGGATTGAGTAAGGTCTATCATGACCCGACCATGCTCTGACCATGCGCGTTCACATGAGAGGGAGCTCTGTTCCATCGCACATCTGAAGTCAATGTAATTCTCCGGTTGGAACTTTACTGAAGATTTATGTTAAAAACATTCTGAAGATTGATTCAATACATCGTTTGACATGTTCCTACTGACTGTTACGGAACTTTTTGACATTTCGTCTGCTTTTAGTGAACGCGCTTCCTGACTTTGAATTTGTTTACCAAACACGATAACAAAAATAGCTATTTGGACAGAAATGATGGACATTACCGAACAAAACAAACATTTCTTGTGGAAGTGGGAGTCCTGGGAGTGCATTCCGACGAAGATCAGCAAAGGTAAGTGAAGATTTACAATGCTTTTTATGAGTTTTGTTGACTGGACAATTTGGCGGGTAACTGTATTGTCACGATCGACCATGGGAGAGAGAGAGGACCAAGGCGCAGCATGTAAAAAATACATCTTCTCTTTATTTAGGAGAAAACGAACGAAGCAAAACAACAAATAGATGACCGTGAAGCTATAACCGAACAAAATGCAAACATGCAACCTAGACACAGACACAGACCTAGACAATGACCCAACAAAAACCTGATGCATATGGCCGCCTAAAATATGGCTCCCAATCAGAGACAAATGAAAGACATCTGTCTCTAATTGAGAACCACTCAGGCAACCATAGACATACCTAGAACATTCACTCAACCATAGACATACCTAGAAACACTCACTCAACACAAACCCATACACTAAACCCAACACCCCCTTTTCCATATAACCACCCAAAACGAGACAAAACACAAACATTCCCCATGTCACACCCTGACCTAACTAAAATAATAAAGAAAACAAAGAATACTAAGGCCAGGGCGTGACATGTATGGCTTCCTTTTGTGGCTGAACCCTGTTCTCAGATTATTGAATATTGTGCTTTTGCCATAAAGCTTTTTGAAATCTGACACAGCGGTTGCATTAAGAACAAGTTTATCTTTAATTCTATGTAAAACATGTATCTTTCATCAAAGTTTAAAGTAAAGTATTTATGTTGTTTGACGTGGCTCTCTGCAATTTCTCAGGTTATTTTGGAGGCATTTCTGAACATGGCGCCAATGTAAACTGAGGTTTTTGGATATAAATATGAACTTTATCGAACAAAAAATATATATATTGTGTATCAAGAAGTCCTATGAGTGTCATCTGATGAAGATCAGCAAAGGTTAGTGATTAATTCTATCTCTATTTCTGCTTTTTGTGACTCCTGTCTTTGGCTGAATTTTTTTGTTGTTGCTGTGACCTAACATAATCGTTTGTGGTGCTTTCGCTGTAAAGCCTATTTGAAATCTGACACTTTGGTGGGATTAATAACAAGATTACCTTTAAAATGGTATAAGATACATGTATGTTTGAGGAATTGTAATTTTGAGATTTCTGTTGTTTGAATTTGGCGCCCTGCACTTTCACTGGCTGTTGTCATATCATCCCGTTAATGGGATTGCATCCATAAGAAGTTAAAGATGGCGAGGAAAGCACTTTTAAAGAATAACCAGGCATCCTTTACTGACGGGATGAGGTCAATATCCTTCCAGGATACCCGGGCCAGGTCGATGAGAAAGGCCTGCTCGCTGAAGTGTTTTAGGGAGTGTTTGACAGTGATGAGGGGTGGTCATTAGACCGCAGACCTATTACAGATGCAGGCAATGAGGCAGTGATCACTAAGACCCTGGTTGAAGATAGCAGAGGTGTATTTGGAGGGCAGGTTGGTTAGGATGATATCTATGAGGGTGCCCGTGTTTACGGATTTGGGGTCTGGTAGGTGCATTGATAATTTGTGTGAGATTGAGGGCCTCAAGCTTAGCTTGTAGGATGGCCGGGGTGTTAAGCATGTTCCAGTTTAGGTCACCTAACAGCACGAGCTCTGAAGATAGATGGGGAGCAATCAATTCACATATGGTGTCCAGGGCACAGCTTGGGGCTGAGGGGGGTCTATAGCAAGCGGCAACGGTGAGAGACTTGTTTCTGGAAAGGTGGGTTTTTAAAAGTAGAAGCTCAAATTGTTTGGGAACAGACCTGGATAGTAAGACAGAACTCTTCAGGCTATCTCTGCAGTTAATTGCAACTCTGCCCCGTTTGGTAGTTCTATCTTGACGGAAATTGTTATGGTTAGGAATGGAAATTTCTGGGTTTTTGGTGGTCTTCCTAAACCAGGATTCAGACATGGCTAGAACATCCGGGTTGGCAGAGTGTGCTAAAGCAATGAATAAAACAAACTTAGGGAGGAGGATTCTAATGTTAACATGCATGAAACCAAGGCTTTTACAGTTACAGAAGTCAGCAGATGAGAGCGCCTGGGTAATGGGAGTGGAGCCTGTCACTGCAGGGCCTGGATTAATCTCCATATCACCAGAGGAACAGAGGAGGAGTAGGATACGACTAAAGGCTTTAAGAACTGGTCGTCTAGTACGTTCAGAACAGAGAGTAAATTGAGCAGGTTTCTGGGCACGGCAGAGTAGATTCAAGGCATGATGTACAGACAAAGGTATGGTAGGATGTGAATACAGTGGAGGTAAACCTATGCATTGAGTGACGATGAGAGAGATACTGTCTCTAGAAACATTGTTTAAACCAGGTGAGGTCACCGCATGTGTGGGAGGTGGAACTAAAGGTTTAGGTAAGGCGTATTGAGCAGGGCTATAGGCTCTACAGGGAAATAAGGCAATAATCACTAACCAAAACAAGGATATTGACATTAGGGAGAGCCGAGTGATGCGTAGCCGAGTGATCATAGCGGTACAGTGCGTAGCTCGGCGGGCTGGAGACAAGGCGAGTCAGACAGCTAGCGGGCCGGGGCTAGCAAGCTAGCAGAAGGGCCTTAGAGGGATGTTGCGATGGAAGAAGTCTGTTGTTACATCGGCAGACTAATCGTGATGGATCAGCAGGGCTCCATGTGGTAAAATGGTCCAGGCCAATTGGCAAAATAGGTATAGTGGCCAAGGAATTTGCCCGATGGACCTCTTCAGCTAACAGTCCGATATGCTCTAGACAGCTAGCGGGCCGCAGGCAGGTTAGTAGATGGGCATTCAGGGGACGTCGCGACGTAAGAGACAGTTGAAAAAAACCCTCGTGCAGATTACATCGGTAGTCCAGTCGTGATTGAATCGGCGGGGCTCTGTGTCGGCAGTAAAAGGGGTCCAGGCCAATTGGCAAAAGAGGTCTTGTAGCCCAAGGAATATAACACTGCTTCAACTCTGCTTCATAAATATTAAACTATGGTCAGGCTGAACACCTGTGTCTCCATCATTCTGCAAACAAATGCAACTCCTTATTGGAGCAGGGTGAAGTTGTCCATAGATGATGATCTTGGGTCAGTTTTGCAAAGTCCCCTTCAGTGGTTGGGGTTAGGATTGGTGGAGGGACCAGCTGATCCTAGATCTGTACCTCGGGGAAAATTCACCCTCATTATACAGATCATTGACATGCAAAAGTAGAGGAATGACTGTGCAGTGTGAACATAACCATGTTCCCTTTGTCTTTATCTGGGATCGGTACATCCATTCTATGACTTTTGAATTAATGACATTAAGCCATTTATATAGCCATTGATTCTTGAACAATATTCTTTGTAATGCCTCATGACTAGAGACCTTTGTTTTGGTTAATCATGTCACATGACTTCGCTTTTAACCTTTCTTTAAAGGTTTTTCATCAAACTGTCCCCCTTTTTTAAAGTCAGATGGTCATGACAGATGTTCGGGCGAGCTGGGCGACATACTCTTAGTGTGTTCTACTAAGGTTTGTAAAACATAACAACAAACTACCACATTATATAGTATTGTACACAATAAAAATAGATTGAGAAGAGAAACAAACAAAACAGTCATTAATATTAATATTTATTTAACTTCATTTAACTTGTCATTAACAATATTATTTCTCAAGTGTCACTACGTCTAGGAGATGGAAAAACAGTCAGAAAAACTGTTAAAAATGTATATTACATCTAATGTAGCTTAATTTAATTAATAAATGAACAACGGTAGATTATACTTTTTAAGATCTTGCTTCTATTTCACAATTTTCACAGCAGGGGAGAGGAAAACAGTCAGACACTAATATTACAAATAATTTACTGTATTTTTAACATAACATATAACAGCTGTAGATTATTCCAAAAATATTCCATCTATTTCTCAAGTTTCAGACAGGCAAGGGGACGACAACATAGTCAGTAATAATATAACAATTAATTTAACTTAATATTTTAAAATTGTAGATAAAATGTTTTTAAAGTGATTATTTCCATTTCTCTGCAAAAATGTCTCATACTTTTAAATTCCCCCACAAAGAAAAGTGGCGGGGTGTCCGTTTTCTTGTTGTTTGAAACCCAGATTGCCCCTTTAATGCCCACAGAACTTCTATTCAACCCCATCCCATTCCATTCTCATTGGTTCACTGTTAATTCAATCGCTTGTCTTAGTCGAAATTAGAACTTAGTGATATACACTTTTTAGACTACCGTGCAGACCCAAACCATAATGTTCTGGCTCAGATCATTTCCTTTCCAGTACATTCCCAGAACCTACGGGGATTAGATTCTACCCAAGCCAGTGGAATTCAGCTTGGCTTGGTTCAGATTATTGGTGTCAGTTGACAATCAAATGTAAATCAAAATTAGACGTTGAACTGATGTCTTTGAACAGTGTGACCTCAGCATCAGGGTCCCGTGACACAGGGCAGTTTCCCAGACCTGTGGAGGTAGAGGAGGGGCTGAACAAACCCACTGACAACTGTGATAAAGAAACAAATGGAACTTCCCTTAAAATACTCCACTGGTTCAATAAAATGGTAACTGACTAGGAGAAGAACCAGTGGGACGTAGTTGACAATCATAGACACCGTGATCATTGAAATGATCCTGAAGGCCCTCAGCTTCATGTTGTTCATCCCTTCCCCCTCTCTCTCTCCTTCCCCCGGACCGGGACGTTTCAGAGCCCAGAGAACAGCCAGGCAGCATAACAACATCACGGAAAGAGTAAACAGGTTAAAAATCAAACAAAAGAACCATGCAGATTCGTAATTACTAAGCATATTTACAAAGCAGGAGCCAAGCAAAATCAGCCAGACAACACCACAACACCCCACCCTGTATCTCAGGGGTTTGTACTTCAGGAAGGTTACAGGGTGGACCACCGCCAGGTAGCGCTCCACACAGATACAACACTGGAACAGAGGACGACCAAAGAGGTTGAAACCTTCAAAGAATGTACCAACGCTCCAAAAAGCACCATTATCTTGGATGTTATAATGAACAATAAGCATCAGATTGGACAGAATGTAGAGAATCTCAGACACAGACAGGTTGAGAGAGAAGAAGTCTGAAGCCATCGTCCCTCCCGCTCCGGTCACTATCAGCCACACGACGTAGACATTGGTGGGGAGACCCAGGATGAGGTTGATGGAGTCAGCAGCAGTGTACAGTACATACTGGACATACTGGAAAGAAAGAAGGGTTACACTATAATAACATTCATTAGTAAGACATTTATAAGACATTTACAAACAGTTTGCTAATTAATCATTATTCACACACATTTCAATTCCTTATCAATGGTTTGTCACTGGATGATATTATACATTTTTACCTGAAGGTTTTCATTGAAGGAGAAGAGGAGAGTAGAGTTGCTGTCTACAGAGGTGTTCATGTCTTCTCAGTCGTTGGAGTCTGTGCATTTAGGAGACAAAACATTCCTATTTTGACTCCTTTAATAATCGGTTTAAGTGAACTTGTCCAAATACAATATGAAGAAAAATATTCTCTTCAGTTCAGACTACCTGTTGTGTTCCTCAGACAACTCTGGTCTCTTCAGTGTTCAGTGTAGACTACCTGTCGTGTTCCTCAGACAACCCTGGTCTCTTCAGTGGTCAGTGTAGACTACCTGTCGTGTTCCTCAGACAACTCTGGTCTCTTCAGTGGTCAGTGTAGACTACCTGTTGTGTTCCTCAGACAACCCTGGTATCTTCAGTGGTCAGTGTAGACTACCTGTCGTGTTCCTCAGACAACTCTGGTCTCTTCAGTGGTCAGTGTAGACTACCTGTCGTGTTCCTCAGACAACTCTGGTCTCTTCAGTGGGTCTAAAGCTCTGCCTCTGACCGAGCCTTCACACAGGTGTGTGTTTCCTCCCCACCTTTTCTGACGGACAATTTAACACACATCTAGGTCCTCCCTCAACGCATCATCTCATTGGATAGCATTGAGTTGTCTGCGTTGTCAGGCATCATTTTGTCTGGTTTGAATGTACGTCTAAAGCTCGGCCCTCTGACAGGTGTGTGCAACATAATGGACAAATGTATTCAGCCAGAACCAGAGATGCAAACATAGGAGGTGGAGAGAAGGTTTCAAACACAACACAAACACAACACATGTTCCCTAGTAGTGGTTAGTCCGTGGAGTGGGTTGGGGTTAGGTTAGTCTGTGGAGTGGGGTTGGGGTTGGGGTTAGGTTAGTCTGTGGAGTGGGGTTGGGGTTAGGTTAGTCTGTGGAGTGGGGTTGGGGTTGGGGTTAGGTTAGTCTGTGGAGTGGGGTTGGGGTTAGGTTAGTCTGTGGAGTGGGGTTTGGGTTGGGGTTAGGTTAGTCTGTGGAGTGGGGTTGGGGTTAGGTTAGTCTGTGGAGTGGGGTTGGGGTTAGGTTAGTCTGTGGAGTGGGGGTTGGGGTTGGGGTTAGGTTAGTCTGTGGAGTGGGGTTGGGGTGATCGGGTTAGGTTAGTCTGTGGAGTGCCGATGGGGTTAGGTTAGTCTGTGGAGTGGGGTTGGGATTAGGTTAGTCTGTGGACTGGGATTGGGTTGGGGTTAGGTTAGTCTGTGGAGTGGGGTGGGGGTTGGGGTTAGGTTAGTCTGTGGAGTGGGGTTGGGGTTAGGTTAGTCTGTGGAGTGGGGTTGGGGTTAGGTTAGTCTGTGGAGTGGAGTTGGGGATAGGTTAGTCTGTGGAGTAGGGTTGGGGTTAGGTTAGTCTGTGGAGTGGGGTTGGGGTTGGGGTAGGTTAGTCTGTGGAGTGGGGGTTGGGATTAGGTTAGTCTGTGGAGTGGGGTTGGGGTTGGGGGTAGGTTAGTCTGTGGAGTTGGGTTGGGGTTAGGTTAGTCTGTGGAGTAGGGTTGGGGTTGGGGGTAGGTTAGTCTGTGGAGTGGGGGTTGGGGTTAGGTTAGTCTGTGGAGTGGGAGTGGGGTTGGGATTAGGTTAGTCTGTGGACTGGGATTGGGTTGGGGTTAGGTTAGTCTGTGGAGTGGGGTTGGGGTTGGGGTTAGGTTTGTCTGTTGAGTGGGGTTGGGGTTAGGTTAGTCTGTGGAGTGGGGTTGGGGTTAGGTTAGTCTGTGGATTTGGGTTGGGGTTAGTTTAGTCTGTGGATTGGGGTTGGGGTTAGTTTAGTCTGTGGAGTGCGGTTGGGGTTGGGGTTAGGTTAGTCTGTGGAGTGGGGTTGGGGTTAGGTTAGTCTGTGGAGTGGGGTTGGGGTTGGGGTTGGGGTTAGTCTTTGGAGAGGGGTTGGGGTTAGGTTTGTCTGTGGAGTGGGGTTTGGGTTGGGGTTAGGTTAGTCTGTGGAGTGGGGTTCGGGTTGGGGGTAGGTTAGTCTGTGGAGTGGGGGTGGGGTTAGGTTATTCTGTGGAGTGGGGTTGGGGTTGGGGTTGGGGGTAGGTTAGTCTGAGGAGTGGGGTTTGGGTTAGGTTAGTCTGTGGAGTGGGGTTGGGGTTAGGTTAGTCTTTGGAGTGGGGTTGGGGTTAGGTTAGTCTGTGGAGTGGGGTTGGGGTTGGGGGTAGGTTAGTCTGTGGAGTGGGGGTTGGGGTTGGGGTTAGGTTAGTCGGTGGAGTGGGGTTGGGGTTAGGTTAGTCTGTGGAGTTGGGTTGGGGTTAGGTTAGTCTGTGGAGTGGGGTTGGGGTTAGGTTAGTCTGTGGAGTGGGGTTGGGGTTAGGTTAGTCTGTGGAGTGGGGTTGGGGTTAGGTTAGTCTGTGGAGTGGAGTTGGGGGTAGGTTAGTCTGTGGAGTAGGGTTGGGGTTAGGTTAGTCTGTGGAGTGGGGTTGGGGTTGGGGTTAGGTTAGTCTGTGGAGTGGAGATGGGGTTGGGGTTAGGTTAGTCTGTGGAGTGGGGTTGGGGTTAGGTTAGTGTGTGGAGTGGGGTTTGGGGTTAGTGTTAGGTTAGTCTGTGGAGTGGGGTTGGGGTTAGGTTAGTCTGTGGAGTGGGGTTGGTGTTGGGGTTAGGTTAGTCTGTGGAGTGGGGTTGGGGTTAGTTTAGTCTGAGGATTGGGGTTGGGGTTAGGTTAGTCTGTGGAGTGCGGTTGGGGTTGGGGTTAGGTTAGTCTGTGGAGTGGGGTTGGGGTTAGGTTAGTCTGTGGAGTGGGGATGGGGTTAGGTTAGTCTGTGGAGTGGGGTTGGGGTTGGGGGTAGGTTAGTCTGTGGAGTGGGGGTTGGGGTTAGGTTAGTCTGTGGAGTGGGGTTGGGGTTGGGGGTAGGTTAGTCTGTGGAGTGGGGGTTGGGGTTAGGTTAGTCTGTGGAGTGGGGTTGGGGTTGGGGTAGGTTAGTCTGTGGAGTGGGGGTTGGGGTTAGGTTAGTCTGTGGAGTGGGGTTGGGGTTGGGGGTAGGTTAGTCTGTGGAGTTGGGTTGGGGTTAGCCTGTGGAGTAGGGTTGGGGTTGGGGGTAGGTTAGTCTGTGGAGTGGGGGTTGGGGTTAGGTTAGTCTGTGGAGTGGGAGTGGGGTTGGGGTGATGGGGTTAGTCTGTGGACTGGGATTGGGTTGGGGTTAGGTTAGTCTGTGGAGTCGGGTTGGGGTTGGGGTTAGGTTTGTCTGTTGAGTGGGGTTGGGGTTAGGTTAGTCTGTGGATTTGGGTTGGGGTTAGTTTAGTCTGTGGTTTGGGGTTGGGGTTAGTTTAGTCTGTGGAGTGCGGTTGGGGTTGGGGTTAGGTTAGTCTGTGGAGTGGGGTTGGGGTTAGGTTAGTCTGTGGAGTGGGGTTGGGGTTGGGGTTGGGGTTAGTCTTTGGAGAGGGGTTGGGGTTAGGTTTGTCTGTGGAGTGGGGTTTGGGTTGGGGTTAGGTTAGTCTGTGGAGTGGGGTTGGGGTTGGGGGTAGGTTAGTCTGTGGAGTGGGGGTGGGGTTAGGTTATTCTGTGGAGTGGGGTTGGGGTTGGGGTTGGGGGTAGGTTAGTCTGAGGAGTGGGGTTTGGGTTAGGTTAGTCTGTGGAGTGGGGTTGGGGTTAGGTTAGTCTTTGGAGTGGGGTTGGGGTTAGGTTAGTCTGTGGAGTGGGGTTGGGGTTGGGGGTAGGTTAGTCTGTGGAGTGGGGGTTGGGGTTAGGTTAGTCTTTGGAGTGGTGTGGGGGTTGGGGGTAGGTTAGTCTGTGGAGTGGGGGTTGGGGTTGGGGTTAGGTTAGTCGGTGGAGTGGGGTTGGGGTTAGGTTAGTCTGTGGAGTTGGGTTGGGGTTAGGTTAGTCTGTGGAGTGGGGTTGGGGTTAGGTTAGTCTGTGGAGTGGGGTTGGGGTTAGGTTAGTCTGTGGAGTGGGGGTTGGGGTTGGGGTTAGGTTAGTCTGTGGAGTGGGGTTGGGGTGATCGGGTTAGGTTAGTCTGTGGAGTGCCGATGGGGTTAGGTTAGTCTGTGGAGTGGGGTTGGGATTAGGTTAGTCTGTGGACTGGGATTGGGTTGGGGTTAGGTTAGTCTGTGGAGTGGGGTGGGGGTTGGGGTTAGGTTAGTCTGTGGAGTGGGGTTGGGGTTAGGTTAGTCTGTGGAGTGGGGTTGGGGTTAGGTTAGTCTGTGGAGTGGAGTTGGGGATAGGTTAGTCTGTGGAGTAGGGTTGGGGTTAGGTTAGTCTGTGGAGTGGGGTTGGGGTTGGGGTAGGTTAGTCTGTGGAGTGGGGGTTGGGATTAGGTTAGTCTGTGGAGTGGGGTTGGGGTTGGGGGTAGGTTAGTCTGTGGAGTTGGGTTGGGGTTAGGTTAGTCTGTGGAGTAGGGTTGGGGTTGGGGGTAGGTTAGTCTGTGGAGTGGGGGTTGGGGTTAGGTTAGTCTGTGGAGTGGGAGTGGGGTTGGGATTAGGTTAGTCTGTGGACTGGGATTGGGTTGGGGTTAGGTTAGTCTGTGGAGTGGGGTTGGGGTTGGGGTTAGGTTTGTCTGTTGAGTGGGGTTGGGGTTAGGTTAGTCTGTGGAGTGGGGTTGGGGTTAGGTTAGTCTGTGGATTTGGGTTGGGGTTAGTTTAGTCTGTGGATTGGGGTTGGGGTTAGTTTAGTCTGTGGAGTGCGGTTGGGGTTGGGGTTAGGTTAGTCTGTGGAGTGGGGTTGGGGTTAGGTTAGTCTGTGGAGTGGGGTTGGGGTTGGGGTTGGGGTTAGTCTTTGGAGAGGGGTTGGGGTTAGGTTTGTCTGTGGAGTGGGGTTTGGGTTGGGGTTAGGTTAGTCTGTGGAGTGGGGTTCGGGTTGGGGGTAGGTTAGTCTGTGGAGTGGGGGTGGGGTTAGGTTATTCTGTGGAGTGGGGTTGGGGTTGGGGGTAGGTTAGTCTGAGGAGTGGGGTTTGGGTTAGGTTAGTCTGTGGAGTGGGGTTGGGGTTAGGTTAGTCTTTGGAGTGGGGTTGGGGTTAGGTTAGTCTGTGGAGTGGGGTTGGGGTTGGGGGTAGGTTAGTCTGTGGAGTGGGGGTTGGGGTTGGGGTTAGGTTAGTCGGTGGAGTGGGGTTGGGGTTAGGTTAGTCTGTGGAGTTGGGTTGGGGTTAGGTTAGTCTGTGGAGTGGGGTTGGGGTTAGGTTAGTCTGTGGAGTGGGGTTGGGGTTAGGTTAGTCTGTGGAGTGGGGTTGGGGTTAGGTTAGTCTGTGGAGTGGAGTTGGGGGTAGGTTAGTCTGTGGAGTAGGGTTGGGGTTAGGTTAGTCTGTGGAGTGGGGTTGGGGTTGGGGTTAGGTTAGTCTGTGGAGTGGAGATGGGGTTGGGGTTAGGTTAGTCTGTGGAGTGGGGTTGGGGTTAGGTTAGTGTGTGGAGTGGGGTTTGGGGTTAGTGTTAGGTTAGTCTGTGGAGTGGGGTTGGGGTTAGGTTAGTCTGTGGAGTGGGGTTGGTGTTGGGGTTAGGTTAGTCTGTGGAGTGGGGTTGGGGTTAGTTTAGTCTGAGGATTGGGGTTGGGGTTAGGTTAGTCTGTGGAGTGCGGTTGGGGTTGGGGTTAGGTTAGTCTGTGGAGTGGGGTTGGGGTTAGGTTAGTCTGTGGAGTGGGGATGGGGTTAGGTTAGTCTGTGGAGTGGGGTTGGGGTTGGGGGTAGGTTAGTCTGTGGAGTGGGGGTTGGGGTTAGGTTAGTCTGTGGAGTGGGGTTGGGGTTGGGGGTAGGTTAGTCTGTGGAGTGGGGGTTGGGGTTAGGTTAGTCTGTGGAGTGGGGTTGGGGTTGGGGTAGGTTAGTCTGTGGAGTGGGGGTTGGGGTTAGGTTAGTCTGTGGAGTGGGGTTGGGGTTGGGGGTAGGTTAGTCTGTGGAGTTGGGTTGGGGTTAGCCTGTGGAGTAGGGTTGGGGTTGGGGGTAGGTTAGTCTGTGGAGTGGGGGTTGGGGTTAGGTTAGTCTGTGGAGTGGGAGTGGGGTTGGGGTGATGGGGTTAGTCTGTGGACTGGGATTGGGTTGGGGTTAGGTTAGTCTGTGGAGTCGGGTTGGGGTTGGGGTTAGGTTTGTCTGTTGAGTGGGGTTGGGGTTAGGTTAGTCTGTGGATTTGGGTTGGGGTTAGTTTAGTCTGTGGATTGGGGTTGGGGTTAGTTTAGTCTGTGGAGTGCGGTTGGGGTTGGGGTTAGGTTAGTCTGTGGAGTGGGGTTGGGGTTAGGTTAGTCTGTGGAGTGGGGTTGGGGTTGGGGTTGGGGTTAGTCTTTGGAGAGGGGTTGGGGTTAGGTTTGTCTGTGGAGTGGGGTTTGGGTTGGGGTTAGGTTAGTCTGTGGAGTGGGGTTGGGGTTGGGGGTAGGTTAGTCTGTGGAGTGGGGGTGGGGTTAGGTTATTCTGTGGAGTGGGGTTGGGGTTGGGGTTGGGGGTAGGTTAGTCTGAGGAGTGGGGTTTGGGTTAGGTTAGTCTGTGGAGTGGGGTTGGGGTTAGGTTAGTCTTTGGAGTGGGGTTGGGGTTAGGTTAGTCTGTGGAGTGGGGTTGGGGTTGGGGGTAGGTTAGTCTGTGGAGTGGGGGTTGGGGTTAGGTTAGTCTTTGGAGTGGTGTGGGGGTTGGGGGTAGGTTAGTCTGTGGAGTGGGGGTTGGGGTTGGGGTTAGGTTATTCGGTGGAGTGGGGTTGGGGTTAGGTTAGTCTGTGGAGTTGGGTTGGGGTTAGGTTAGTCTGTGGAGTGGGGTTGGGGTTAGGTTAGTCTGTGGAGTGGGGTTGGGGTTAGGTTAGTCTGTGGAGTGGGGTTGGGGTTAGGTTAGTCTGTGGAGTGGGGTTGGGGTTGGGGGTAGGTTAGTCTGTGGAGTGGGGTTGGGGTTAGGTTAGTCTGTGGAGTGGGGATGGGGTTAGGTTAGTCTGTGGAGTGGGGTTGGGGTTGGGGGTAGGTTAGTCTGTGGAGTGGGGGTTGGGGTTAGGTTAGTCTGTGGAGTGGGGTTGGGGTTGGGGGTAGGTTAGTCTGTGGAGTGGGGGTTGGGGTTAGGTTAGTCTGTGGAGTGGGGTTGGGGTTGGGGTAGGTTAGTCTGTGGAGTGGGGGTTGGGGTTAGGTTAGTCTGTGGAGTGGGGTTGGGGTTGGGGGTAGGTTAGTCTGTGGAGTTGGGTTGGGGTTAGCCTGTGGAGTAGGGTTGGGGTTGGGGGTAGGTTAGTCTGTGGAGTGGGGGTTGGGGTTAGGTTAGTCTGTGGAGTGGGAGTGGGGTTGGGGTGATGGGGTTAGTCTGTGGACTGGGATTGGGTTGGGGTTAGGTTAGTCTGTGGAGTCGGGTTGGGGTTGGGGTTAGGTTTGTCTGTTGAGTGGGGTTGGGGTTAGGTTAGTCTGTGGATTTGGGTTGGGGTTAGTTTAGTCTGTGGATTGGGGTTGGGGTTAGTTTAGTCTGTGGAGTGCGGTTGGGGTTGGGGTTAGGTTAGTCTGTGGAGTGGGGTTGGGGTTAGGTTAGTCTGTGGAGTGGGGTTGGGGTTGGGGTTGGGGTTAGTCTTTGGAGAGGGGTTGGGGTTAGGTTTGTCTGTGGAGTGGGGTTTGGGTTGGGGTTAGGTTAGTCTGTGGAGTGGGGTTGGGGTTGGGGGTAGGTTAGTCTGTGGAGTGGGGGTGGGGTTAGGTTATTCTGTGGAGTGGGGTTGGGGTTGGGGTTGGGGGTAGGTTAGTCTGAGGAGTGGGGTTTGGGTTAGGTTAGTCTGTGGAGTGGGGTTGGGGTTAGGTTAGTCTTTGGAGTGGGGTTGGGGTTAGGTTAGTCTGTGGAGTGGGGTTGGGGTTGGGGGTAGGTTAGTCTGTGGAGTGGGGGTTGGGGTTAGGTTAGTCTGTGGAGTGGTGTGGGGGTTGGGGGTAGGTTAGTCTGTGGAGTGGGGGTTGGGGTTGGGGTTAGGTTAGTCGGTGGAGTGGGGTTGGGGTTAGGTTAGTCTGTGGAGTTGGGTTGGGGTTAGGTTAGTCTGTGGAGTGGGGTTGGGGTTAGGTTAGTCTGTGGAGTGGGGTTGGGGTTAGGTTAGTCTGTGGAGTGGGGTTGGGGTTAGGTTAGTCTGTGGAGTGGAGTTGGGGGTAGGTTAGTCTGTGGAGTAGGGTTGGGGTTAGGTTAGTCTGTGGAGTGGGGTTGGGGTTGGGGTTAGGTTAGTCTGTGGAGTGGAGTGGGGTTGGGGTTAGGTTAGTCTGTGGAGTGGGGTTGGGGTTAGGTTAGTGTGTGGAGTGGGATTGGGGTTAGTGTTAGGTTAGTCTGTGGAGTGGGGTTGGGGTTAGGTTAGTCTGTGGAGTGGGGTTGGTGTTGGGGTTAGGTTAGTCTGTGGAGTGGGGTTGGGGTTAGTTTAGTCTGAGGATTGGGGTTGGGGTTAGGTTAGTCTGTGGAGTGCGGTTGGGGTTGGGGTTAGGTTAGTCTGTGGAGTGGGGTTGGGGTTAGGTTAGTCTGTGGAGTGGGGATGGGGTTAGGTTAGTCTGTGGAGTGGGGTTGGGGTTGGGGGTAGGTTAGTCTGTGGAGTGGGGGTTGGGGTGATGGTTAGTCTGTGGAGTGGGGTTGGGGTTGGTGGTAGGTTAGTCTGTGGAGTGGAGATGGGGTTGGGGTTAGGTTAGTCTGTGGAGTGGGGTTGGGGTTAGGTTAGTGTGTGGAGTGGGGTTTGGGGTTAGTGTTAGGTTAGTCTGTGGAGTGGGGTTGGGGTTAGGTTAGTCTGTGGAGTGGGGTTGGTTTTGGGGTTAGTCTGTGGAGTGGGGTTAGGGTTAGGTTAGTCTGTGGAGTGGGGTTGGGGTTAGGTTAGTCAGTGGAGTGGGGTTGGGGTTAGGTTAGTCTGTGGAGTGGGGTTGGGGTTGGGGGTAGGTTAGTCTGTGGAGTGGGGGTTGGGGTTAGGTTAGTCTGTGGAGTGGGGTTGGGGTTGGGGTTGGGGGTAGGTTAGTCTGAGGAGTGGGGTTGGGGTTAGGTTAGTCTGTGGAGTGGGGTTGGGGTTAGGTTAGTCTGTGGAGTGGGGTTGGGGTTAGGTTAGTCTGTGGAGTGGGGTTGGGGTTGGGGTAGGTTAGTCTGTGGAGTGGGGGTTGGGGTTAGGTTAGTCTGTGGAGTGGGGTTGGGGTTGGGGATAGGTTAGTCTGTGGAGTGGGGGTTGGGGATGGGGTTAGGTTAGTCGGTGGAGTGGGGTTGGGGTTAGGTTAGTCTGTGGAGTGGGGTTGGGGTTGGGGTTAGGTTAGTCTGTGGAGTGGGGTTGGGGTTGGGGGTAGGTTAGTCTGTGGAGTGGGGGTTGGGGTTAGGTTAGTCTGTGGAGTGGGAGTGTGGTTGGGATTAGGTTAGTCTGTGGACTGGGATTGGGTTGGGGTTAGGTTAGTCTGTGGAGTGGGGTTGGGGTTAGGTTAGTCTGTGGAGTGGGGTTGGGGTTGGGGTTGGGGGTAGGTTAGTCTGAGGAGTGGGGTTGGGGTTAGGTTAGTCTGTGGAGTGGGGTTGGGGTTAGGTTAGTCTGTGGAGTGGGGTTGGGGTTAGGTTAGTCTGTGGAGTGGGGTTGGGGTTGGGGTAGGTTAGTCTGTGGAGTGGGGGTTGGGGTTAGGTTAGTCTGTGGAGTGGGGTTGGGGTTGGGGATAGGTTAGTCTGTGGAGTGGGGGTTGGGGATGGGGTTAGGTTAGTCGGTGGAGTGGGGTTGGGGTTAGGTTAGTCTGTGGAGTGGGGTTGGGGTTGGGGTTAGGTTAGTCTGTGGAGTGGGGTTGGGGTTGGGGGTAGGTTAGTCTGTGGAGTGGGGGTTGGGGTTAGGTTAGTCTGTGGAGTGGGAGTGTGGTTGGGATTAGGTTAGTCTGTGGACTGGGATTGGGTTGGGGTTAGGTTAGTCTGTGGAGTGGGGTTGGGGTTGGGGTTAGGTTAGTCTGTTGAGTGGGGTTGGGGTTTGGTTAGTCTGTGGAGTGGGGTTGGGGTTAGGTTAGTCTGTGGATTTGGGTTGGGGTTAGTTTAGTCTGTGGATTGGGGTTGGGGTTAGTTTAGTCTGTGGAGTGCGGTTGGGGTTGGGGTTAGGTTAGTCTGTGGAGTGGGGTTGGGGTTAGGTTAGTCTGTGGAGTGGGGTTGGGGTTGGGATAAGGTTAGTCTGTGGAGTGGGGGTTGGGGTTAGGTTAGTCTGTGGAGTGGGGTTGGGGGTAGGTTAGTCTGAGGAGTGGGGTTGGGGTTAGGTTAGTCTGTGGAGTGGGGTTGGGGTTAGGTTAGTCTGTGGAGTGAGGATGGGGTTAGGTTAGTCTGTGGAGTGGGGTTGGGGTTGGGGTTAGGTTAGTCTGTGGAGTTGGGGTTGGGGTTAGGTTAGTCTGTGGAGTAGGGTTGGGGTTGGGGGTAGGTTAGTCTGTGGAGTGGGGGTTGCGGTTGGGGTTAGGTTAGTCTGTGGAGTGGGCTTGGGGTTAGGTTAGTCTGTTGAGTGGGGGCTGGGGTTAGGTTAGTCTGTGGAGTGGGGTTGGGGTTTGGGTTAGGTTAGTCTGTGGTGTGGGAGTGGGGTTGGGATTAGGTTATTCTGTGGACTGGGATTGGGTTGGGGTTAGGTTAGTCTGTGGAGTGGGGTTGGGGTTGGGGTTAGGTTAGTCTGTGGAGTGGGGTTGGGGTTAGGTTAGTCTGTGGAGTGGGGTTGGGGTTAGGTTAGTCTGTGGAGTGGAGTTGGGGGTAGGTTAGTCTGTGGAGTAGGGTTGGGGTTAGGTTAGTCTGTGGAGTGGGGTTGGGGTTGGGGTTAGGTTAGTCTGTGGAGTGGGGATGGGGTTGGGGTTAGGTTAGTCTGTGGAGTGGGGTTGGGGTTAGGTTATTCTGTGGAGTGGGGTTGGTGTTGGGGTTAGGTTAGTCTGTGGAGTTGGGTTGGGGTTAGGTTAGTCTGTGGAGTGCGGTTAGGGTTAGGTCAGTCTGTGGAGTGCGGTTGGGGTTGGGGTTAGGTTAGTCTGTGGAGTGGGGTTGGGGTTAGGTTATTCTGTGGAGTGGGGTTGGGGTTGGGGTTAGTCTTTGGAGAGGGGTTGGGGTTAGGTTTGTCTGTGGAGTGGGGTTGGGGTCGGGGTTAGGTCAGTCTGTGGAGTGGGGTTGGGGTTGGGGTTAGGTTAGTCTGTGGAGTGGGGTTGGGGTTAGGTTAGTCTGTGGAGTGGGGTTGGGGTTAGGTTAGTCTGTGGAGTGGGGTTGGGGTTAGGTTAGTCTGTGGAGTGGGGTTGGGGTTGGGGGTAGGTTAGTCTGTGGATTGGGGGTTGGGGTTAGGTTAGTTTGTGGAGAGGGGTTGGGGTTGGGGTTGGGGTTAGTCTGTGGAGTGGGGTTGGGGTTAGGTTAGTCTGTGGAGTGGGGTTGGGGTTGGGGTTAGGTTAGTCGGTGGAGTGGGGTTGGGGTTAGGTTAGTCTGTGGAATGGGGTTGGGGTTAGGTTAGTCTGTGGAGTTGGGTTGGGTTTGGGGTAGGTTAGTCTGTGGAGTGGGGGTTGGGGTTTGGTTAGTCTGTGGAGTGGGGGTTGGGGGTAGGATAGTCTGTGGAGTGGGGGTTGGGGTTAGGTTAGTCTGTGCAGTGGGGGTTGGGGTAAGGTTAGTCTGTGGAGTGGAGTTGGGGTTGGGTTAGGTTAGTCTGTGGAGTGAGGTTGGGGTTGGGGTTAGGTTAGTCTGTGGAGTGGGGGTTGGGGTTGGGGTTAGGTTAGTCTGTGGAGTGGGGGTTGGGGTTGGTGTTAGGTTAGTCTGTGGAGTGGGGTTGGGGTTGGGTTAGTCTGTGGAGTGGGGTTGGGGTTGGGGTTGGGGTTAGGTTAGTCTTTGGAGTGGGGGTTGGGGTTGGTGTTATGTTAGTCTGTGGAGTGGGGTTGGGGTTGGGGTTAGGTTAGTCTGTGGAGTGAGGTTGGGGTTTGGGTTAGGTTAGTCTGTGGAGTGAGGTTGGGGTTGGGGTTAGGTTAGTCTGTGGAGTGGGGATGGGGTTGGGGTTAAGTTAGTTGGTGGAGTGGGGTTGGGTTTAGGTTAGTCTGTGGAGTAGGGTTGGGTCTGGGGGTAGGTTAGTCTGTGGAGTCGGGGTTGGGGTTTGGTTAGTCTGTGGAGTGGGGGTTGGGGTTAGGTTCGTCTGTGGAGTGGGGTTGGGGTTGGGGTTAGGTTAGTCGGTGGAGTGGGGTTGGGTTTAGGTTAGTCTGTGGAGTAGGGTTGGGTTTGGGGGTAGGTTAGTCTGTGGAGTGGGGGTTGGGGTTTGGTTAGTCTGTGGAGTGGGGGTTGGGGTTAGGTTAGTCTGTGGAGTGGGGGTTGGGGTAAGGTTAGTCTGTGGAGTGGAGTTGGGGTTGGGGTTAGGTTAGTCTGTGGAGTTGGGTTGGGGTTGGGGTTAGGTTAGTCTGTGGAGTGAGGTTGGGGTTGGGGTTAGGTTAGTCTGTGGAGTGGGGGTTGGGGTTGGGGTTGGGGTTAGGTTAGTCTGTGGAGTGGGGGTTGGGTTTGGTGTTAGGTTAGTCTGTGGAGTGGGGTTGGGGTTGGGGTTGGGGTTAGGTTAGTCTGTGGAGTGGGGGTTAGGGTTGGTCTTAGGTTAGTCTGTGGAGTGGGGTTTGGGTTGGGTTAGTCTGTGGAGTGGGGTTGGGGTTGGGGTTGGGGTTAGGTTAGTCTGTGGAGTGGGGGTTGGGGTTGGTGTTAGGTTAGTCTGTGGAGTGGGGTTGGGGTTGGGCTTAGGTTAGTCTGTGGAGTGAGGTTGGGGTTGGGGTTAGGTTAGTCTGTGGAGTGAGGTTGGGGTTTGGGTTAGGTATGTCTGTGGCTTGAGGTTGGGGTTGGGGTGAGGTTAGTCTGTGGAGTGGGGTTGGGGTTTGTTTAGTCTGTTGATTGGGGTTGGGGTTTGGGTTAGGTTAGTCTGTGGAGCGGGGTTGGTGTTGGGGTTAGGTTAGTCTATGGAGTGGTGGTTAGGGTTGGGGTTAGGTTAGTCTGTGGAGTGGGGTTGGGGTAGGGGGTTAGGTTAGTCTGTGGAGTGGGGGTTGGGGTTGGGGTTAGGTTAGTCTGTGGAGTGGGGTTGGGGTTGGGGATAGGTTATTCTGTGGAGTTCGGGTTGGGGTTGGGGTTAGGTTAGTCTGTGGTGTGGGGTTGGGGTTAGGTTAGTCTGTGGAGTGGGGTTGGTGTTGGGGTTAGGTTCGTCTGTGGAGTGGGGTTGGGGTTAGGTTAGTTTAGTGAAGAGTCGCCTCTTCACTGTTGACGTTGAGACTGGACAGAAGAACTCTGCCTAGAAGGCCAGCATCCAAGAGTAGCCTCTTCACTGTTGACTTTGAGACTGGAAAGAGGAACTCTGCCTAGAAGGCCAGCATCCCAGAGTACCCTCTTCACTGTTGAAGTTGAGACTGGACAGAGGAACTCTGCCTAGAATCAAATCAAATCAAGTTAAATTTTTATAGCCCTTCGTACATCAGCTAATATCTCATAGTGCTGTACAGAAACCCAGCCTAAAACCCCAAACAGCAAGCACTGCAGGTGTAGAAGCACTGTGGCTAGGAAAAACTCCCTAGAAAGGCCAAAACCTAGGAAGAAACCTAGAGAGGAACCAGGCTATGAGGGGTGGCCAGTCTTCTTCTGGCTGTGCCTGGTGGAGATTATAACAGAACATGGCCAAAATGTTCAAAATGTTCCTAAGTGACAAGCATGGTCAAATAATAATCAGAAATAAATGTCAGTTGGCTTTTCATAGCCAATCATTACGAGTTGAAAACAGCAGGTCTGGGACAGGTAGGGGTTCCATAACCGCAGGCAGAACAGTTGATACTGGAATAGCAGCAAGGCCAGGTGGACTGGGGACAGCAAGGAGTCATCATGCCCGGTAGTCCTGACGTATGGTCCTAGGGCTCAGGTTCTCCGAGAGAGAGAAAGAAAGAGAGAAGGAGAGAATTAGAGAGAGCATACTTAAATTGACACAGGACACTGGATAAGACAGGAGAAGTACTCCAGATATAACCAACTGACCCTAGCTCCCCGACACATAAACTAATGCAGCATAAATACTGGAGGCTGAGACAGGGGGGGTCAGGAGACACTGTGGCCCTATCCGATGATACCCCCGGACAGGGCCAAACAGGAAGGATATAACCCCACCCACTTTGCCAAAGCACAGCCCCTGCACCACTAGAGGGATATCTTCAACCACCAACTTACAATCCTGAGACAAGGCCGAGTATAGCCCACAAAGATCTCCACCACAGCACAAACCAAGGGGGGGGGCGCCAACCCAGACAGGAAGATCACGTCAGTAACTCAACCCACTCAAGTGACGCACCCCTCCTAGGGACGGCATGAAAGAGCACCAGTAAGCTAAGGACTCAGCCCCTGTAATAGGGTTAGAGGCAGAGAATCCCAGTGGAGAAAGGGGAACCGGCCAGGCAGAGACAGCAAGGTCGGTTCGTTGCTCCAGAGCCTTTCCGTTCACCTTCACACTCCTGGGCCAGACTACACTCAATCATATGACCTACTGAAGAGATAAGTCTTCAGTAAAGATTTAAAGGTTGAGACCGAGTCTGCGTCTCTCACATGGGTAGGCAGACCGTTCCATGAAAATGGAGATCTATAGGAGAAAGCCCTGCCTCCAGCTGTTTGCTTAGAAATTCTAGGGACAATTAGGAGGCCTGCGTCTTGTGACCGTAGCGTATGTGTAGGTATGTACGGCAGGACCAACTCGGAAAGATAGGTAGGAGCAAGCCCATGTAGCGCTTTATAGGTTAACAGTAAAACCTTGAAATCAGCCCTTGCCTTAACAGGAAGCCAGTGTAGGGAAGCTAGCACTGGAGTATTATGATCAAATTTCTTGGTTCTAGTCAGGATTCTAGCAGCCGTATCTAGCACTAACTTAGCACTAACTGTTAACTAAGTTTATTTAGTGCTTTATCAGGGTAGCCGGAAAGTAACAAAGCATCCTTCACTCATGCTGCCAAACATACCCTTGTAAAACTGACCATCCTACCAATCCTCGACTTCGGTGATGTCATTTACAAAATAGCCTCCAAAACCCTACTCAATAAATTGGATGCAGTCTATCACAGTGCCATCCGTTTTGTCACCAAAGCCCCATATACTACCCACCACTGCGACCTGTACGCTCTCGTTGGCTGGCCCTCGCTTCACACTCGTCGCCAAACCCACTGGCTCTAGGTCATCTACAAGACCCTGCTAGGTAAAGTCCCCCCTTATCTCAGCTCGCTGGTCACCATAGCAACGCCCACCCGTAGCACGCGCTCCAGCAGGTATATCTCTCTGGTCACCCCCAAAACCAATTCTTCCTTTGGCCGCCTCTCCTTCCAGTTCTCTGCTGCCAATGACTGGAACGAGCTACAAAAATCTCTGAAACTGGAAACACTTATCTCCCTCACTAGCTTTAAGCACCAGCTGTCAGAGCAGCTCATAGATTACTGCACCTGTACATAGCCCATCTATAATTTAGCCCAAACAACTACCTCTTTACCTACTGTATTTATTTATTTTGCTCCTTTGCACCCCATTATTTCTATCTCTACTTTGCACCTTCTTCCACTGCAAACCAACCATTCCAGTGTTATTTTTTTTACTTGCTATATTGTATTTACTTCGCCACCATGGCCTTTTTATATTTTTTTTATTTATTTATTTATATACATATTTTGTTTGCCTTCACCTCCCTTATCTCACCTCACTTGCTCATATTGTATATAGACTTATTTTCACTGTATTATTGACTGTATGTTTGTTTTACTCCATGTGTAACTATGTGTTGTTGTATGTGTCGAACTGCTTTGCTTTATCTTGGCCAGGTCGCAATTGTAAATGAGAACGTGTTCTCAATTTGCCTACCTGGTTAAATAAAGGTGAAATAAAAATAAATAAAAAAGTAGAGCATTGCAGTAGTCTGACCTAGAAGTAACAAATGCATGGATTAATTTTTCTGCATCATTTTTGGACAGAAAATATCTGATTTTCCAATGTTACGTAGATGGAAAAAAGCTGTCCTTGAAACAGTCTTGATATGTTCGTCAAAAGAGAGATCAGGGTCAAGAGTAACGCCGAGGTCCTTCACAGTTTTATTTGAGACGACTTTACAACCATCAAGATTAATTGTCAGATTTAACAGAAGATCTCTTTTTTTCTTGGGACCTAGAACAAGCATCTCTGTTTTGTCCAAGTTTAAAAGTAGAAAGTTTTCAGCCATCCACTTCCTTATGTCTGAAACACAGGCTTCTAGCGAGGGCAATTTTGGGGCTTCACCATGTTTCATTGAAATGTACAGCTGTGTGTCATCAGCATAGCAGTGAAAGTTAACATTATGTTTTCGAATAACATCCCCAAGAGGTGAAATATATAGTGAAAACAATAGTGGTCCTAAAACGGAACCTTGACGAACACCGAAATGTACAGTTGATTTGTCAGAGGACAAACCATTCACAGAGACAAACTGATATCTTTCCGACAGATAAGATCTAAACCAGGCCAGAACTTGTCCGTATAGACCAATTTGGGTTTCCAGTCTCTCCAAAAGAATGTGGTGATCGATGGTGTCAAAGGTAGCACTAAGGTCTAGTAGCACGAGGACAGATGCAGAGCCTCGGTCTGACGCCATTAAAAGGTCATTTACCACCTTCACAAGTGCAGTCTCAGTGCTATGATGGGGTCTACAACCAGACTGAAGCATTTCGTATACATTGTTTGTCTTCAGGAAGGCAGTGAGTTGCTGCGCAACAGCTTTTTCAAAAATTTTTGAGAGGAATGGAAGATTCGATATAGGCCGATAGTTTTTTATATTTTCCGGGTCAAGGTTTGGCTTTTCAAGAGAGGCTTTATTACTGCCACTTTTAGTGAGTTTGGTAAACATCCGGTGGATAGAGAGCCGATTATGTTGTTCAACATGGGAGGGCCAAGCACATGAAGCAGCTCTTTCAGTAGTTTAGTTGGAATAGGATCTAGTATGCAGCTTGAAGGTTTAGAGGCCATGATTATTTTCATCATTGTGTCAAGAGATATAGTACTAAAACACTTAAGTGTCTCTCCTGATCCCAGGCCCTGGCAGAGCTGTGCAGATCCAGGACAGCTAAGCCCTGGAGGAATACGCAGATTTAAAGAGGAGTCCGTAATAGCTTTCTAATGATCATGATCTTTTCCTCAAAGAAGTTCATGAATTTATTACTGCTGAAGTGAAAGCCATCCTCTCTTGAGGAATACTGCTTTTTAGTTAGCTTTGCAACAGTATCAAAAAGACATTTTGGATTGTTCTTATTTTCCTCAATTAAGTTGGAAAAGTAGCATGATCGAGCAGCAGTGAGGGCTCTTCGATACTGCACGGTACTGTCTTTCCAAGCTAGTCGGAAGACTTCCAGTTTGATGTGGCGCCATTTCCGTTCCAATTTTCTGGAAGCTTGCTTCAGCGCTCGGGTATTTTCTGTATACCAGGGAGCTAGTTTCTTATGACAAATGTTTTTCGTTTTTAGGGGTGCAACTGCATCTAGGGTATTGCGCAAGGTTAAATTGAGTTCCTCAGTTAGGTGGTTAACTGATTTTTGTCCTCTGACGTCCTTGGGTAGGCAGAAGGAGTCTGGAAGGGCATCAAGGAATTTTTGTGTTGTCTGAGAATTTATAGCACAACTTTTGATGCTCCTTGGTTGGGGTCTGAGCAGATTATTTGTTGTGATTGCAAACGTAATAAAATGGTGGTCCGATAGTCCAGGATTATGAGGAAAAACATTAAGATTTACAACATTTATTCCATATAACAAAACTAGGTCCAGAGTATGACTGTGGCAGTGAGTATTTCCAGAGACATGTTGGACAAAACCCACTGAGTCGATGATGGCTCCGAAAGCCTTTTGGAGTGGGTCTGTGGACTTATCCATATGAATATTAAAATCACCAAAAATTAGAATATGATCTGCTATGACTTCAAGGTCCGATAGGAATTCAGGGAACTCAGAGAGGAATGCTGTATATGGCCCAGGAGGCCTGTAAACAGTAGCTATAAAAAGTGATTGAGTAGGCTGCATAGATTTCATGACTAGAAGCTCAAAAGACGAAAACGTCAGTTTTTTTTTTGTAAATTGAAATTTGCTATCGTAAATGTTAGCAACACCTCCGCCTTTGCGGGATGCATGGGGGATATGGTCGTTAGTGTAACCAGGAGGTGAGGCCTCATTTAACACAGTAAATTCATCAGGCTTAAGCCATGTTTCAGTCAGGCCAATCACATCAAGATTATGATCACCAGCATTATGATGAGATTGAGATTATGATTAGTTCATTGACTATAACTGCCTTTGAAGTGAGGGATCTAACATTAAGTAACCCTATTTTGAGATGTGAGGTATCACGATCTCTTTCAATAATGGCAGGAATGGAGGTGGTCTTTATCCTAATGAGATTGCTAAGGCGAACACCGCCATGTTTAGTTTTGCCCAACCTAGGTCGAGGCACAGACACAGTCTCAATGCGGATGACTGAGCTGACTACACTGACTATGCTAGTGGCAGACTCTACTAAGTTGGCAGGTTGGCTAACAGCCTGCTGCCTGGCCTGCTGCCTGGCCTGCACCCTATTTCATTGTGGAGCTAAAGGAGTTAGAGCCCTGTCTATGTTGGTAGATAAGATGAGAGCACCCCTCCAGCTAGGATGGAGTCTGTCACTCCTCAGCAGGTCAGGCTTGGTCCTGTTGTGGGTGAGTCCCAGAAAGAGGGCCAAATATCGACAAATTCTATCTTTTGGGAGGGGCAGAAAACAGTTTTCAACCAGCGAGTGAGTTGTGAGACTGCTGTAGAGCTCGTCACTCCCCCTAACTGTGAGGGGCCAGAGACAATTACTCAATGCCGACACATCTTTCTAGCTGATTTAGAAGGCCAGCATCCCGGAGTCGCCTCTTCACTGTTGATGTTGAGACTGGACAGAGGAACTCTGCCTAGAAGGCCAGCATCCCAGAGTCGCCTCTTCACTGTTGATGTTGAGACTGGACAGAGGAACTCTGCCTAGAAGGCCAGCATCCCAGAGTTGCCTCTTCACTGTTGATGTTGAGACTGGACAGAGGAACTCTGCCTAGAAGGCCAGCATCCCAGAGTCGCCTCTTCACTGTTGATGTTGAGACTGGACAGAGGAACTCTGCCTAGAAGGCCAGCATCCCAGAGTCGCCTCTTCACTGTTGATGTTGAGACTGCTCTTTTACGGGAGGAAGTACCTTAGGCAGCACCTTTGGCAGCCATTACAGCTTTGAATAATTTTTATAAAGATTCTACCAACTTTGCACAACTCTTAGGGCAACATCTATCCATTGTTTTAGCTATGCATGAGTTCTGAAACGGAGATAAATATGTTTTGATGGCTTTCTTTCACTGAACTCATTCTCCATTGGCTACATTCTAATGTTGTGCTGATCAATTTCTAATTAAAGGTACACAGTATTTAAAGGGATTGCTTTAGAAGAAACGAATTGAAGAAAAACTCCCTGATCAAATTGCTATTCCACCCAATGGGTGTGTTTTCTGAGATTGAATTGACATGTATCCAGAGCGTACAAGGTAGACATACCCTCAAACCTTGTTATGCACCTGCATAGGGTAAGTCTGAATAACAAGTACTGAGAAGGTCTTAAGTCAAAAGGTGTAAAAAAGACATTTCCTTAGTCTGATCAGTCCCTTGGAGCAAACTGACCCAATAGATTTCTCCATGACGTAACACACACCTGTGTGAAGGTAGGGCCGAGCTTTAGAGCACATTCAAACCAGACAAAATGATGCGTAAAAACTGTCCAACGAGAGCAAGTGTTGAGAGGGTGGGGTTTAGATTTGCTTTGCGTTGTCAAGGTTTCAAACCAAACACAACAACAGATCCGTCAACCAATTGATGAACAGCGTTTATCACGTCTCTTCCCCTGTCACACCCAACCACATTCCACTCCACAGACTAACATAACCCCTGCTATGGAACATGTGTTGTGAGCATGTTTGGTTTGAAACTGGCCTTCGCCTCCTACGTTTGCATATCTGGTTCTGGCTGAATACGTTTCTCCATTAAGTAACACACACCTGTGCAAAGGCAGGGCTGAGCTTTAGGAGAGATTCAAAACCAGACAAAATGATGGTTAACAACACAGCCAACTCAATGCTATCCAATGAGGACGTGAGTTGGGAGAGGAGCTAGATTTGCGTTGCGTTGTCCGTCAGAAAAGGTGGGGAGGAAACACACACCTGGGTGAAGGCTGGGTTAGAGGCAGAGCTTTAGACCCACTGAAGAGACCAGAGATGTCTGAGGAACACAACAGGTAGTCTACACTGAAGAAGCCAGAGTTGTCTGAGGAACACGACAGATAGTCTACACTGAAGACTGAAGAGACCAGAGTTGTCTGAGGAACACAACAGGTAGTCTACACTGACCACTGAAGAGACCAGGGTTGTCTGAGGAACACAACAGGTAGTCTACACTGACCACTGAAGAGACCAGGGTTGTCTGAGGAACACAACAGGTAGTCTACACTGACCACTGAAGAGACCAGGGTTGTCTGAGGAACACAACAGGTAGTCTACACTGACCACTGAAGAGACCAGGGTTGTCTGAGGAACACGACAGGTAGTCTACACTGACCACTGAAGAGACCAGAGTTGTCTGAGGAACACTACAGGTAGTCTACACTGACCACTGAAGAGACCAGAGTTGTCTGAGGAACACAACAGGTAGTCTACACTGAAGAGACCATTTTAAAGCATTTTTTTCTTCAAATTGCATTTGAGAAGTTCCCTTATACCGATTAAAGTAGTCAAAATAGGAATGTTTTGTCTCCTAAATTCACAGACTCCAACGACTGAGAAGACATGAACACCTCTGTAGACAGCAACTCTACTATCCTCTCCTCCTTCACTGAAAACCTTCAGGTAAAACGTTATAATAACATCCAGTAATAATCTACTTATAACGGATTTAAACATGTGAATAACTAGTTTTCTAACATTTATAAATGTGGGTTGTAATGATTAACAAATGGTAAGTAAACTGTTTGTAAACGTCTTATAAATTTTTCACTAATGAAGGCTATTTTAAAGTGGCACCCACCTTCATTTTCCAGTATGTGCAGAACGTACCGTTCACAGCTGCAGTCTCCATCAACCTCATCCTGGGTCTCCCCACCAATGTCTACGTCGTGTGGCTGATAGTGACCGGAGCGGGAGGGACGATGGCTTCAGACTTCTTCTCTCTCAACCTGGCTGTGTCTGAGATCCTCTCCAGCCTGTCCAATCTGATGTTTATTTTTCATCGTCTCCTCCAAGATAATGGTTCTTTATGGAGCGTTGGTACATTCTTTTCCGGTTTCAACTTCTTTGGTTGTCCTCTGTTCCAGTGTTGTATCTGTGTGGAGCGCTACCTGGCGGTGGTCCACCCTGTAACCTTCCTGAAGTACAAACCCCTGAGATACAGGGTGGGGTGTTGTGGTGTTGTCTGGCTGATGGTGCTTGGCTCCTGCTTTGTTAATATGCTTGGTAATTACCAATCTGCATGGTGGAAGATTTTTGCTTTGATTTTTAACCTTCTTACGCTTTCTGTGATGTTGTTCTGCTGCCTGGCTGTTCTCTGGGCTCTGAAACGTCCCGGTCCGGGAGAAGGAGAGAGAGAGGGGGAAGGGATGAACAACATGAAGCTGAGGGCCTTCAGGATCATTTCAATGATCATGGTGTCTATGATTGTCATGTACCTCCCACTGGTTCTTCTCCTAGTCAGTTATCATTTTATAGAAGTAGTGGAGTTGTTGGGGGGATGGTCAATTTGTTTCTCCATCACTGTTGTCAGTGGGTTTGTTCAGCCCCTCCTCTACCTCCACAGGTCTGGGAAACTGCCCTGTGTCACGGGACCCTGAGGCTGAGGTCACACTGAGCACTGACATCAGTTAAATGTCTAATTTTGATTTAGAAATCAAATTTGAACCATTTGATTTGGACTAAAAAAGACAAAAATTCCCGAAACTCCTTTACGTTGACTTCCAATCAGTTTTCCACGTTTATTCAACGTCGTGATGTTGATTTTATGTGTTGAAGTTACGTGGAAACAACATTGATTCTACCATTTTGTGCCCAGTGGCATGTCTCTGGCAAGATTTATGTATTATTTGCCTCATTACCAAGCTGAACCAATCCAATCTGTACAAAGCAGGAACCAATGAGAATAGAATAGGGGCGGAATAGTAGTTGTGGGAATTAAAGAGGCAATCTGGGTTTCAAACATTTCAAACATACATTTTTAACTTCTGACAGTTTTTCCATCTCCTGGATGTTGTAACACTTGAGAAATGATATTGTTAATCATAAGTTAAATGAAAACCTCTTAGGGCGCATGAACCGCTAGTGGGACACCTAAGACAACATCCAGTGAAATTGCAGTGCAAAATTCAAAATACAAAAATCGTAATATTAAACGTTCACGAAAATGTCTAACATCATTTAAAAGCGTAACTTCTTGTTAATCCAACCGCGTTGTCAGATGTAAAAAAGGCTTTACGGAGAAATTATACCATGCGATTATCTGAGGACAGCGCCCCACATCAAAATACTTTTCAACCAGCACAGGCGTCACAAAATCACAAACAGCGATAAAATAGATCACTTACCTTTGAAAATCTTCCTCTGTTTGCAATCCCAAGTGTCGTAGCTACACGATGAATTGTTGTATTGTTTGATTAAATCCTTCTTTATCTCCAAAAAAGTCAGTTTAGTTGGCGCCATTGATTTCAGTAATCAGTAATGCACTCGTTCAACAAACAAATCCAAAAATGTACTGATAAAGTTTGTCCAAACAAGTCAAACGATATTTCTAATTAATCCTCAGGTACTCTAATATCTAAATAAATGATAATATTTAAGACGGAGAATAGTATGTTCAATAGGGAAGATAAATAGCGAAGAGCATGCACCTCATTCATGCGCGAAACAAGACCACTTTGTTAATGAGGGACACTTTGAAAAGTCTAAAACTAAAAGTTCATTTTTCAAATTACAAGCTTGAAAACTTTTGTAAAGACTGTTGACATCCAGGGGAAACCATAGGTACTGCAATTTGGGTCCTTTTTGGGTGGAAATTCAATAGGCCAACATAGGAATGGTCTGGGAGCTCAAAGAAACAAATTTCAGGAAGGATTGTCCTCGGATTTACACCTGCCAAATCAGTTCTGTTATACTCACAGACATTATTTCAATAGTTTTAGAAGCTTCGGCGTGTTTTCTATCCAAAGCTACCAAATATATGTACATCCTAGCTTCTGGGACTGTGTAACAGGCAGTTTACTTTGGGCACGTGAGTCATCTGAATTTCATCTGACTCTTTGATTGTTTCTCTTTTCAATCTATTTTTATTGAATACAATACAACTAACAAGTTTATTGTGATGTCATACTGACCTTAATAGAACACAATGAGTGTAATATGTGGTAGTTTATTGTGATGTCATACTGACTTTAGTAGAACACAATACTGTAATATGTGGAAGTTTATTGTGATGTCTTACTGACCTTAGTAGAACACAATACTGTAATATGTGGTAGTTTATTGTGATGTCATACTGACCTTAGTAGAACACAATGACTGTAATATGTGGTAGTTTGTTGTGATGTCATACTGACCTTAGTAGAACACAATACTGTAATATGTGGTAGCTTATTGTGATGTCATACTGACCTTAGTAGAACACAATGACCGTAATATGTGGTAGTTTATTGTGATGTCATACTGACCTTAGTACAACACAATGACTGTAATATGTGGTAGTTTATTGTGATGTCATACTGACCTTAGTAGAACACAATGACTGTAATATGTGGTAGTTTATTGTGATGTCATACTGACCTTAGTAGAACACAATGACTGTAATATGTGGTAGATTATTGTGATGTCATACTGACCTTAGTAGAACACAATACTGTAATATGTGGTAGTTTATTGTGATGTCATACTGACCTTAGTAGAACACAATGACTGTAATATGTGGTAGTTTATTGTGATGTCATACTGACCTAAGTAGAACACAATGACTGTAATATGTGGTAGTTTATTGTGATGTCTTACTGACCTTAGTAGAACACAATGACTGTAATATGTGGTAGTTTATTGTGATGTCATACTGACCTTAGTAGAACACACTGACTGTAATATGTGGTAGATTATTGTGATGTCATACTGACCTTAGTAAAACACACTGACTGTAAGATGTGGTAGTTTATTGTGATGTTTTACAGATCTTAGGTGAATGCACTGACTGTAAGTTACACCAGTTGGTTGAAAAAGCTTTAAATTAAGGTTAAAATCCAGGTCATATGACATAATCAACCTAAACACAGGGCTCTACTCATGAGGCATTAAAAGTAATATTCTTCAAGACTCATTGGCTGTTTAAATGGCTTTTTAAAATGGTCCCTTCATCTCAATTTCCATCTAAAATGACATAACCAAATCTAACTGCCTGTAGATCAGGACCTGAGGCAAAGATATGCATTTTCGTGACACTATTTGAAAGGAAACATTTTGAAGTTTGTGGAAATGTGAAATTAATGTAGGAGGATATAACATAAAACAATAGATCTGGTAAAAGATAAAACAATTTAAAAAACATGCATTTAATTTTTGTTGCAAGATCTTTGAAATGCCAAAGAAAAGCCATACAATGAGATAGGAGGCTGATACACTGGAGAATGAGAGAGCTACATCATAATTAACATGAATTCTCCCAGGTGTCCCTCACGAGCATCAGGTTTCAGGTAAGACCCAAATGCAGACTGTGTCGAAGTAACAATGTTTATTACAACAACAGGGGCAGGCAAATGACAGGTCAAGGCAGGCGGGGGTCGGTAATCCAGAGTAGTGGGGCAAAGGTATTGGACATCAGCCAGGCTCAGGGTCAGAGTGGGCAGAAAAGGTCAAAACTGGGAAAAACAGGAACAATAGTGAAGACAGGAGCAGGGGAAAGAAACACTGGTAGGTTTGATGAATAAAAACAAACTGGCAACAGACAAACAGAGAACACGGGTATAAATACACTGGGGATAATGGGGAAGATGGGCTACACCTGGAGGGGGGTGGAGACAATCACAAAGACAGGTGAAACAGATCAAGGTGTGACAATGAGTTTTCCCAAATCTACCCTTGTGGCTGAATAGGTCAATTGATCCATTTTCAAGTAAATAAACTACTATGTGCTGAATATTTTTATTTCACCTTTATTAAACCAGTTAGTTCAGTTGAGAACAAATTCTCATTTATAACTGTAAACCTGAGAAAAAATCCAAACAGGAAGTGGGAATTCTGAGGTTGGTCGATTTTCACCCAAGACCCTATTAAATACACAGTGGGATATGGATGAGTTTGCACTTCCTACGGCTTCCACTAGATGTCAACAGTCTGTAGAACCTTGTCTGATGCCTCTACTGTGAAGGGGGGCAGAATGAGAGGGGATTGAGTAAGGTCTATCATGACCTGACCATGCTCTGACCATGCGCGTTCACATGAGAGGGAGCTCTGTTCCATCGCACATCTGAAGTCAATGTAATTCTCCGGTTGGAACTTTACTGAAGATTTATGTTAAAAACATTCTGAAGATTGATTCAATACATCGTTTGACATGTTCCTACTGACTGTTACGGAACTTTTTGACATTTCGTCTGCTTTTAGTGAACGCGCTTCCTGACTTTGAATTTGTTTACCAAACACGATAACAAAAATAGCTATTTGGACAGAAATGATGGACATTACCGAACAAAACAAACATTTCTTGTGGAAGTGGGAGTCCTGGGAGTGCATTCCGACGAAGATCAGCAAAGGTAAGTGAAGATTTACAATGCTTTTTATGAGTTTTGTTGACTGGACAATTTGGCGGGTAACTGTATTGTCACGATCGACCATGGGAGAGAGAGAGGACCAAGGCGCAGCATGTAAAAAATACATCTTCTCTTTATTTAGGAGAAAACGAACGAAGCAAAACAACAAATAGATGACCGTGAAGCTATAACCGAACAAAATGCAAACATGCAACCTAGACACAGACACAGACCTAGACAATGACCCAACAAAAACCTGATGCCTATGGCCGCCTAAAATATGGCTCCCAATCAGAGACAAATGAAAGACATCTGTCTCTAATTGAGAACCACTCAGGCAACCATAGACATACCTAGAACATTCACTCAACCATAGACATACCTAGAAACACTCACTCAACACAAACCCATACACTAAACCCAACACCCCCTTTTCCATATAACCACCCAAAACGAGACAAAACACAAACATTCCCCATGTCACACCCTGACCTAACTAAAATAATAATGAAAACAAAGAATACTAAGGCCAGGGCGTGACATGTATGGCTTCCTTTTGTGGCTGAACCCTGTTCTCAGATTATTGAATATTGTGCTTTTGCCATAAAGCTTTTTGAAATCTGACACAGCGGTTGCATTAAGAACAAGTTTATCTTTAATTCTATGTAAAACATGTATCTTTCATCAAAGTTTATGATGAGTATTTATGTTATTTGACGTGGCTCTCTGCAATTTCTCAGGTTATTTTGGAGGCATTTCTGAACATGGCGCCAATGTAAACTGAGGTTTTTGGATATAAATATGAACTTTGTCGAACAAAAAATATATATATTGTGTATCATGAAGTCCTATGAGTGTCATCTGATGAAGATCAGCAAAGGTTAGTGATTAATTCTATCTCTATTTCTGCTTTTTGTGACTCCTGTCTTTGGCTGAATTTTTTTTTTTGCTGTGACCTAACATAATCGTTTGTGGTGCTTTCGCTGTAAAGCCTATTTGAAATCTGACACTTTGGTGGGATTAATAACAAAATTACCTTTAAAATGGTATAAGATACATGTATGTTTGAGGAATTTTAATTTTGTGATTTCTGTTGTTTGAATTTGGCGCCCTGCACTTTCACTGGCTGGAAGTTAAAGATGGTGAGGAAAGCACTTTTAAAGAATAACAAGGCATCCTTTACTGACGGGATGAGGTCAATATCCTTCCAGGATACCCGGGCCAGGTCGATGAGAAAGGCCTGCTCGCTGAAGTGTTTTAGGGAGTGTTTGACAGTGATGAGGGGTGGTCGTTAGACCGCAGACCTATTACAGATGCAGGCAATGAGGCAGTGATCACTAAGACCCTGGTTGAAGATAGCAGAGGTGTATTTGGAGGGCAGGTTGGTTAGGATGATATCTATGAGGGTGCCCGTGTTTACGGATTTGGGGTCTGGTAGGTGCATTGATAATTTGTGTGAGATTGAGGGCCTCAAGCTTAGCTTGTAGGATGGCCGGGGTGTTAAGCATGTTCCAGTTTAGGTCACCTAACAGCACGAGCTCTGAAGATAGATGGGGAGCAATCAATTCACATATGGTGTCCAGGGCACAGCTTGGGGCTGAGGGGGGTCTATAGCAAGCGGCAACGGTGAGAGACTTGTTTCTGGAAAGGTGGGTTTTTAAAAGTAGAAGCTCAAATTGTTTGGGAACAGACCTGGATAGTAAGACAGAACTCTTCAGGCTATCTCTGCAGTTAATTGCAACTCTGCCCCGTTTGGTAGTTCTATCTTGACGGAAATTGTTATGGTTAGGAATGGAAATTTCTGGGTTTTTGGTGGTCTTCCTAAACCAGGATTCAGACATGGCTAGAACATCCGGGTTGGCAGAGTGTGCTAAAGCAATGAATAAAACAAACTTAGGGAGGAGGATTCTAATGTTAACATGCATGAAACCAAGGCTTTTACAGTTACAGAAGTCAGCAGATGAGAGCGCCTGGGTAATGGGAGTGGAGCCTGTCACTGCAGGGCCTGGATTAATCTCCATATCACCAGAGGAACAGAGGAGGAGTAGGATACGACTAAAGGCTTTAAGAACTGGTCGTCTAGTACGTTCAGAACAGAGAGTAAATTGAGCAGGTTTCTGGGCACGGCAGAGTAGATTCAAGGCATGATGTACAGACAAAGGTATGGTAGGATGTGAATACAGTGGAGGTAAACCTATGCATTGAGTGACGATGAGAGAGATACTGTCTCTAGAAACATCGTTTAAACCAGGTGAGGTCACCGCATGTGTGGGAGGTGGAACTAAAGGTTTAGGTAAGGCGTATTGAGCAGGGCTATAGGCTCTACAGGGAAATAAGGCAATAATCACTAACCAAAACAAGCATATTGACATTAGGGAGAGCCGAGTGATGCGTAGCCGAGTGATCATAGCGGTCCAGTGCGTAGCTCGGCGGGCTGGAGACAAGGCGAGTCAGACAGCTAGCGGGCCGGGGATAGCAAGCTAGCAGAAGGGCCTTAGAGGGATGTTGCGATGGAAGAAGTCTGTTGTTACATCGGCAGACTAATCGTGATGGATCAGCAGGGCTCCATGTGGTAAAATGGTCCAGGCCAATTGGCAAAATAGGTATAGTGGCCAAGGAATTTGCCCGATGGACCTCTTCAGCTAACAGTCCGATATGCTCTAGACAGCTAGCGGGCCGCGCAGGCAGGTTAGTAGATGGGCATTCAGGGGACGTCGCGACGTAGGAGACAGTTGAAAAAAACCCTCGGGCAGATTACATCGGTAGTCCAGTCGTGATGGAATCGGCGGGGCTCTGTGTCGGCAGTAAAAGGGGTCCAGGCCAATTGGCAAAAGAGGTCTTGTAGCCCAAGGAATATAACACTGCTTCAACTCTGCTTCATAAATATTAAACTATGGTCAGGCTGAACACCTGTGTCTCCATCATTCTGCAAACAAATGCAGCTCCTTATTGGAGCAGGGTGAAGTTGTCCATAGATGATGATCTTGGGTCAGTTTTGCAAAGTCCCCTTCAGTGGTTAGGGTTAGGATTGGTGGAGGGACCAGCTGATCCTAGATCTGTACCTCGGGGAAAATTCACCCTCATTATACAGATCATTGACATGCAAAAGTAGAGGAATGACTGTGCAGTGTGAACATAACCATGTTCCCTTTGTCTTTATCTGGGATCGGTACATCCATTCTATGACTTTTGAATTAATGACATTAAGCCATTTATATAGCCATTGATTCTTGAACAATATTCTTTGTAATGCCTCATGACTAGAGACCTTTGTTTTGGTTAATCATGTCACATGACATGACATGACAAACCTTTATTTAAAGGTTTTTCATCAAACTGTCCCCCTTTTTTAAAGTCAGATGGTCATGACAGATGATCGGGCGAGCTGGGCGACATACTCTTAGTGTGTTCTACTAAGGTTTGTAAAACATAACAACAAACTACCACATTATATAGTATTGTACACAATAAAAATAGATTGAGAAGAGAAACAAACAAAACAGTCATTAATATTAATATTTATTTAACTTCATTTAACTTGTCATTAACAATATTATTTCTCAAGTGTCACTACGTCTAGGAGATGGAAAAACAGTCAGAAAAACTGTTAAAAATGTATATTACATCTAATGTAGCTTAATTTAATTAATAAATGAACAACGGTAGATTATACTTTTTAAGATCTTGCTTCTATTTCACAATTTTCACAGCAGGGGAGAGGAAAACAGTCAGACACTAATATTACAAATAATTTACTGTATTTTTAACATAACATATAACAGCTGTAGATTATTCCAAAAATATTCCATCTATTTCTCAAGTTTCAGACAGGCAAGGGGACGACAACATAGTCAGTAATAATATAACAATTAATTTAACTTAATATTTTAAAATTGTAGATAAAATGTTTTTAAAGTGATTATTTCCATTTCTCTGCAAAAATGTCTCATACTTTTAAATTCCCCCACAAAGAAAAGTGGCGGGGTGTCCGTTTTCTTGTTGTTTGAAACCCAGATTGCCCCTTTAATGCCCACAGAACTTCTATTCAACCCCATCCCATTCCATTCTCATTGGTTCACTGTTAATTCAATCGCTTGTCTTAGTCGAAATTAGAACTTAGTGATATACACTTTTTAGACTACCGTGCAGACCCAAACCATAATGTTCTGGCTCAGATCATTTCCTTTCCAGTACATTCCCAGAACCTACGGGGATTAGATTCTACCCAAGCCAGTGGAATTCAGCTTGGCTTGGTTCAGATTATTGGTGTCAGTTGACAATCAAATGTAAATCAAAATTAGACGTTGAACTGATGTCTTTTAACAGTGTGACCTCAGCATCAGGGTCCCGTGACACAGGGCAGTTTCCCAGACCTGTGGAGGTAGAGGAGGGGCTGAACAAACCCACTGACAACTGTGATAAAGAAACAAATGGAACTTCCCTTAAAATACTCCACTGGTTCAATAAAATGGTAACTGACTAGGAGAAGAACCAGTGGGACGTAGTTGACAATCATAGACACCGTGATCATTGAAATGATCCTGAAGGCCCTCAGCTTCATGTTGTTCATCCCTTCCCCCTCTCTCTCTCCTTCCCCCGGACCGGGACGTTTCAGAGCCCAGAGAACAGCCAGGCAGCATAACAACATCACGGAAAGAGTAAACAGGTTAAAAATCAAACAAAAGAACCATGCAGATTCGTAATTACTAAGCATATTTACAAAGCAGGAGCCAAGCAAAATCAGCCAGACAACACCACAACACCCCACCCTGTATCTCAGGGGTTTGTACTTCAGGAAGGTTACAGGGTGGACCACCGCCAGGTAGCGCTCCACACAGATACAACACTGGAACAGAGGACGACCAAAGAGGTTGAAACCTTCAAAGAATGTACCAACGCTCCAAAAAGCACCATTATCTTGGATGTTATAATGAACAATAAGCATCAGATTGGACAGAATGTAGAGAATCTCAGACACAGACAGGTTGAGAGAGAAGAAGTCTGAAGCCATCGTCCCTCCCGCTCCGGTCACTATCAGCCACACGACGTAGACATTGGTGGGGAGACCCAGGATGAGGTTGATGGAGTCAGCAGCAGTGTACAGTACAATCTGGAAAGAACGGAGGGTAACACTATAATAACATTCATTAGTAAGACATTTACAAACAGTTTGCTAATTAATCATTATTTACACACATTTCAATTCCTTATCAATGGTTTGTCACTGGATGATATTATACATTTTTACCTGAAGGTTTTCATTGAAGGAGAAGAGGAGAGTAGAGTTGCTGTCTACAGAGGTGTTCATGTCTTCTCAGTCGTTGGAGTCTGTGAATTCAGGAGACAAAACATTCCTATTTTGACTCCTTTAATAATCGGTTTAAGTGAACTTGTCCAAATACAATATGAAGAGAAATATTCTCTTCAGTTCAGACTACCTGTTGTGTTCCTCAGACAACTCTGGTCTCTTCAGTGTTCAGTGTAGACTACCTGTCATGTTCCTCAGACAACTCTGGTCTCTTCAGTGGTCAGTGTAGACTACCTGTCGTGTTCCTCAGACAACTCTGGTCTCTTCAGTGGTCAGTGTAGACTACCTGTTGTGTTCCTCAGACAACCCTGGTATCTTCAGTGGTCAGTGTAGACTACCTGTCGTGTTCCTCAGACAACTCTGGTCTCTTCAGTGGTCAGTGTAGACTACCTGTCGTGTTCCTCAGACAACTCTGGTCTCTTCAGTGGGTCTAAAGCTCTGCCTCTGACCCAGCCTTCACACAGGTGTGTGTTTCCTCCCCACCTTTTCTGACGGACAATTTAACACACATCTAGGTCCTCCCTCAACGCATCATCTCATTGGATAGCATTGAGTTGTCTGTGTTGTCAGGCATCATTTTGTCTGGTTTGAATGTACGTCTAAAGCTCTAAAGCTCTCTAAAGCCCTCTGACAGGTGTGTGCAACATAATGGACAAATGTATTCAGCCAGAACCAGAGATGCAAACATAGGAGGTGGAGACAAGGTTTCAAACACAACACAAACACAACACATGTTCCCTAGTAGGGGTTAGTCTGTGGAGTGGGTTGGGGTTAGGTTAGTCTGTGGAGTGGGGTTGGGGTTGGGGTTAGGTTAGTCTGTGGAGTGGGGTTGGGGTTAGGTTAGTCTGTGGAGTGGGGTTGGGGTTGGGGTTAGGTTAGTCTGTGGAGTGGGGTTGGGGTTAGGTTAGTCTGTGGAGTGGGGTTTGGGTTGGGGTTAGGTTAGTCTGTGGAGTGGGGTTGGGGTTAGGTTAGTCTGTGGAGTGGGGTTGGGGTTAGGTTAGTCTGTGGAGTGGGGGTTGGGGTTGGGGTTAGGTTAGTCTGTGGAGTGGGGTTGGGGTGATCGGGTTAGGTTAGTCTGTGGAGTGCCGATGGGGTTAGGTTAGTCTGTGGAGTGGGGTTGGGATTAGGTTAGTCTGTGGACTGGATTTGGGTTGGGGTTAGGTTAGTCTGTGGAGTGGGGTGGGGGTTGGGGTTAGGTTAGTCTGTGGAGTGGGGTTGGGGTTAGGTTAGTCTGTGGAGTGGGGTTGGGGTTAGGTTAGTCTGTGGAGTGGAGTTGGGGATAGTTTAGTCTGTGGAGTAGGGTTGGGGTTAGGTTAGTCTGTGGAGTGGGGTTGGGGTT